>NC_068285.1:8776762-9040726 GCF_025860055.1 Xyrauchen texanus
GCAGGAGATGCCGGTTCTAATCCTGCTCAGAGCTTGTCAGGCAGGACCGGTTACAGTGGTGCCGTGACCCGGATGCGAGCGAAGTTTAGGGGGGCAAATTTAACACGATGGGCAATGAGGAGGCAGGAACCGGTTGAGCAGTCAATGTAAACATTTAATAAACAAATGAACAAAACATAAAACTGCTTTCTAGCATAACATAAAACACACTCTCTCACACACACACAAGACTGCTGCTTGCGTCTCTCTCACTTGATCCGGCATCCCCGGCACCTCTTTATCCCTCTCCCGGCTGATTGAGCTGATTCAGCACTGGCGTCCATCGTTACGACCACGCCCTCCTCCTCGTCACAAACTCCCACAGTTGGTAATCATTAGGATGATTAGGAGTTTTTCACAACCTCATGTCCAGCTCAGAGAGTTCAAAGTGCTTTTCAACTCGAGCTGCTGTTGCCTACAGACAGATTCTGCACAGATGATATACACACTACCACGTGCTTTACGCTTTCCTCTTCAGTATCCAAAAATACAGTGAGAGGTTCTTTGAATTGCTTAGTATCTCTCTTCCATGCCATTTTTGAGAGAGCATGTGATCCACTGAATATTGAACATTATTTGGCTGCCAAAAGGTGCAAATGTTTTTACAGTGGATTGGATTTAATCTGAATACATTTGCATAATTTAAAAGGACAAAAAGCAGTTGATGGTAAATAAATGCACTTGCATGTACAGTATGTGCTTTATAAAACCTTTGTTGTGATGAACCATTTTTGTTTCCTTTAAATGTGTATTTCCTTTTAATGTCTTCCTTTCAGATTTATATGCCAGATGAAGGTCACATGGCTGACTTCCAGTCAAAATCAACTTGACACCAGTTGCTTTAAAGTCAGTGCAAAAGTAATTTAGAAGAGTGAAGTTATGTCTGAGAAAAGCTCTAACAGCAAGTGATTTCACATGATACCTACTATAATAATATTTAATTTAATGCAATGAAATGTATTTATTTAAGTACAGCTTTTGTAATTAGTTATTTAACCAGTAGTTTATTAGAGACAATGTTTAGATAGATACAGTTGGGTATACATAAAGTTGAAGTCAGAAGTTTACATACACTTAAGTTGAAGTCATTAAAGCTCATTTTTTTTAACCACTCCACAGGTTTCATATTAGCAAACTATAGTTTTGGCAAGTCGTTTAGGACATCTACTTTGTGCATGACATGACTTTTATCATGACAACTGTTTACAGACCGATTGTTTCACTTTTAATTGACTATATCACAATTCCAGTGGGTCAGAAGTTTACATACACAAAGTTAACTGTGCCTTTAAGCAGCATGGAGAAGTCCAGGAAATTCTGTCAATCCATTAGACAATTATCCAATTAGCATCTGATAGGAGGTGTACCTGTGGATGTATTTTAAGGCCTACCTTCAAACTCAGTGCCTCTTTGCTTGACATCATGTGAAAATCAAAAGAAATCAGCCAAGACCTCAGAAACAAAATTGTCGACGTCCAAAATCTGGCTCATACTTGGGAGCAATTTCCAAACACCTGAAGGTCACACGTTCATCTGTACCAACAATAGTACACAAGTATAAACACCACGGGACCACACAGCCATCATACCGCTCAGGATGGAGACGACACATTCTGTCTCCTAGAGATGAATTGCTGTTGTTCAATCACAGAACAACAGCAAAGGACCTTGTGAAGATGCTGGAGGGAACCGGTAGACGAGTATCTATATCTACAGCAAAACATGTCCTATATCAACATAACCTGAAATACTGCTCAGCAAGGAAGAAGCCACTGCTCCAAAACCACCTTACAAATTCCAGTCTACTTTTTGGAAAAATTACCTCTGGTCTGATGAAACTAAAATTGAACTGTTTGACCATAATGACCATCGTTATGTTTGGAGGAAAAAGGGTGAGGCTTGCAAGCCGAAGAACACCATCCCAACGTGAAGCATGGGGGTGCAACATCATGTTGTGGGGGTGCTTTGCTGCAGGAGGGACAGGTGCACGTCACAAAATAGATGGCATCATGAGGAAGGAAAATGATGTGGATATATTTAAGGAACATCAGAAGACAGCCAGAGTTTCACAAAAAATAAGGTGAATTCACAAATAAATATAATGAGATTTGCAAATAAAATAAATATTTGCTACACGCATTTGTTGATTTTGAAACACATCTAGCGTCAAGACTTGCAATCAAATCTACAAACAACTGGACTTCACCCATCGTCTACTCAAGCCATTTAGATAATGGCCACATTATTCGGACCAATCGTAGCATGTTCTATCTTCAACCAATCGTGCGTTGTTTTACTATCAGGACGGGACCAGAGTCACAGCGCTCTCATGAGCATGGAATCAGTGACATATAGATAAACTCCAAGACCTCAAACTTTTAAAGAAATGGATGCCATCAGAGGAATACTGTGAATTAAGGTTTGTATCATTTTCTCTCAGTTATAAACATGTGTAGTGTCATGTTAAATGTCAACAGCTGAAAATCTGCTATATGCAGTACACCCTGCAAATTAACCATTAGATGTTCTCTACATTTGTTCAGACAGTGAGTAAAATCACTGCAATTCAGTTACCCAACAGGCCCAATGTTGCAATATTACAACCTTTCCCTAAAAACTTACTAAAATGTAAAAACTCATTTATTTCTGCATTAGAGGCCTCCTACAACCACATATAAAAGGTGCATCCCCCCATTTTTCTATATTTGGGTCTCTGAGGGTTAAGCAGGGAAGAAGCGTTCTGGTTCCTTTGGTTGCCGTAACAAGCGGACCTCAGAGAGGTCGTGTTGTTAAGAGACAATGCCAGGACAGTCTTCTCCACCTCATTAAACACAGAAAAGTGCCTGGCACATCTTATTTTGTGTAAAACTCTCATTATGGAGTCAAAGTATAATTATGCATGCTATAGCCGTCTACACCCCAGGTATTAAACCTGAGAACTACTAGATTTGATCTTTCTCTCTGCTGTAATTGAGCCTGACTGGACAGGACAATTTCATCTTTAATGATCAAATCACTACACACATGCACACCAAGACATGACACACATGCAAGAGGGAAGAAAGTGGAAAACATTATAAAAAGTTGCTGATTGCAAATACATATGAGTAAATTATTAATTAAAAAGTGACTGTTTGTTCTTGCAGTGTTTGAATTTTGTTTATGCATATTTTTTTGCCTATTAGAATTTGGAATTCTTTTGAAATTCCAAAATTCTTTTGGAATTTTTGACGATTTATAACTATTTAAAAAAATGTTTGACAGTTTTAGAACTTGAGAACATCTTCCTCTCTGAAAAAACAAAGATGTCATCATTTATTATTCTTTTCAGTTTATTGCATTTTCAGCTGAGCGGATGCACTCTCATTAGAATAACTTGTTTTGACTCTGACATCTAGGAATCAAATAAATCACAGATTCATGTGTCTATATATTATTATATTATATTTTTACATGGTAGAAATGCATCTATTTTCTGTTTGACTTTTATTTGACCAAACTCTTTCAGCATGCTTCTATGGTGAAATCCTAATTTAGCATTGCTTATTATTTCACATCATTCTGTTCACTAAAATCTGCCTTCATTGCCTTGCAGAGCATCTCTGTGTTAAATGACATTCTCCCAAAAGCTATAGAAGTAATATATACTCATAATGGATAATGAATTGAAAGATGTATTCTTCTTCTGGAGATCATATAAAAAAAAAACACTACATCTATTTTTATTTTTTATTTTAGTGGGACTTTTATTTTGACGTACTCGATCAGTAGGCGGAAGTAGTGAGTCCTGCTGTTCTGTTGCTCGGTTCACATTCAGATTTACCTCCAAAGTCACACAGAACAGCTCACAGTCTTTATTTAATAAACTCTCTCATCATATGCGTGATAAATGATGATCAGTATGGCCTCGACTTCATGCGAGAAGACTTTAGGACCCAAAAAGAAAAGCGAGAAGAAGATTGCATCGAAAGAGGAGTTCAGATTGTTGTCCAGTATCATGGGTGTCATGAATAATTTGAGGAAACAGGTAAATATAATCTGACACATGCATCATGTAACTTGTAAAGTCTGGCGTGTCCGTCATATCATCTGAGATAAGTGGTGTATGTATCATAAAATCTGAATTATCTGACATGAATAATATAATCTGAGATATCTGGCATATGCATCATATATACGTAGATATTTGGGACATGCATCATATAATCTGATGTATGCATTCTATAATCAAAGACATATGAGATATGCATCAAATAATCTGACATATGCATTATATAAACTGACATATCTGGCTTGTGCATCATAAAATATGAGATCTTGAAAATATGCATCATGTAATCTGATACATCTGGCATATGCATTATATTATCCGACATATCTGAAATGTGCATGGTAAAATCTGAGATATTTGAGAGATGCATCATATAATCTGAGACATGTATATGTAATCTGAGATATGTATCATATAATCTGACATATGCATCATAACACCTGAATCATCTAACATATACTTCATATATATATATATATATATATATATATATATATATATATATATATATATATATAAAACATCTGACATATGCATCATACAATATGCGATATTTGAAATATGCATAATTTAATCTGACGTTTGCATCATATAAACGTTAATATTTGAGACATATAATATGAAATATGTATTTTATAATCTGAGATGTGTTGTACATGCATGATGTAATCTGATTTGTCATATATACTGTACATCATATAATCTGAGGTGTTTGACATATGCATCATGTAATATGACATTTGCGTTATATAATGTGAGATGTATATCATGTGAGATATTAAAGATGTGCATAATATAATCTGACAAATTATTTATAAAATCGGACATGTGCATCATAAAAGGTAAATTATCTCACATATATACATCATATAATCTGAGCTATTTGAGATATGCATTCAATAATCAGTGTCTGATATATGACTGATGCATTATCACTTGAAATGATGCATGTTCCAGGTGATGTCATATTAATTGTCTTGTGCATTTAATATTGAGTTGTGATAGAAACCCATTTCACCTCCACACTGTGTGACCTTTGACCTATGTTTACAGAGGATCCTCTGTGATGTCATACTGGTGGTGGAGGGGAAACACATCCTGGCGCACAGAGTGGTGCTGGCCGCCGCGAGCCACTTCTTCAATCTCATGTTCACATGTGAGAGGCAGTCTGTGACGCATTAAAACATGCGTGCATGGCATAAATACAATCACATATTATGCAGGAGACCGAAAGGAATGTTTATGCACGTAATGATAGTTTTGCATGTTCTGCAGCGAGCATGATGGAAGCCACGAGTCATGAGGTCGAGCTCGGAGGAGCAGAACCTGAGATCATTGAACTACTGGTTGAGTTTGTCTACACGGCACGGTAAGACGTGACGAAGCAGAGAGAGTGCTACGGGAATAAAAATGATTCATCAGACTTCTGTGGATGGGACTGACTGCTAGAGTTTATACATGTACCTCAGACAGTTCAGTGTTGATCTATGAATGATTTACCTGATGCATATTTTACTCATTAACTGCATTCACTGATTCATGTGTTTCTATGGGAAGACGGGTCTCTTAAACATGTATTTGTCTTTATGTTCATGCAGGATCTCAGTGAACAGTAATAATGTTCAGTCTCTGCTGAACGCTGCTAATCAATATCAGATTGAACCTGTGAAGAAGATGTGTGTGGACTTCCTGAAAGAGCAGGTGGACGCCACCAACTGTCTGGGTGAGACAAGAGAACTGTCCTGCAGTCAGCTACTCAGTCTTTTATGTATTGTCAGCATCAATCATTAGAGGAATGTTGTGATTGGTTGTTTTGATCGTAAGGCATCAGTGCACTGGCTGAATGTCTGAACTGTCCCGAGCTGAAGGTCGCGGCGGATGATTTCATTCATCAGCACTTCACTGACGTTTATAAAATGGACGAGTTTCTACAGCTGGACGTTAAACAGGTGACGCACCTGCTGCAGCAGGACACACTGACCGTCAGAGCCGAAGACCAGGTGAGAAAAATAACCAGCTTGAACCAGTCTAAACTGGTCTTACACGGTCTCCTAGCCTGATCAGGCTGAACTGTTGGCTGGTTTTAAGGGGGCTATTTAATTGTTACTCCAAGGTACTTGGAAGAATACCGTGATAAAACGAATAAAACATGAAGTGAAGCCGACGGTGTTGATAAACAGTTGTGTGTGTGTGTGTTAATCATGCAGATATATGACGCAGCTGTTCGGTGGCTCAAGTACGACGTGTTGAATCGCCAGCAGTACATTGTTGACATACTGGGGAAAGTTCGATTCCCTCTCGTATCCAAAAACTTCCTCAGCAAGACGGTCCAGGCCGAACCGTTGCTCCAGGATAATCCAGAGTGCCTGAAAATGGTCATCTGTGAGTCATTAATAACTGAACGCTCATTTGTGACGTGAGAGTTGAGTCTTTTATTTTACAGTTCAGTTATGTTTTTTAAGGAATATTCCAGATTCAGTACAAGTTGAGCTCAATCGACTGCGTTTGTGGCATAATGTTGATTACCACAAAAATGAATTTCGACTCATCCCTCATCCCTTTTCTTTAAAAAAGCAAAAATCTGGGTATCTCAGTGAGTATTGACGCTGGCTAGCACCCCTGGAGTCCCAAGGTCAAATCCAGGGCGTGCTGAGTGACTCCAGTCAGGCCTCCTAAGCAACCAAATTGGCCCGGTTGCTAGGGAGGGTAGAGTCACATGGGGTAACCTCCTCGTGGTGGTGATTAGTGGTTCTCGCTCTCAATGGGGCGTGTGGTGAGTTGTGTGTGGATCGTGGAGAGTAGCATGAGCCTCCACATGCTGTGAGTCTCCACGGTGTCATGCACAACGAGTCACGTGATAAGATGCGCGGATTGACGGTCTCAGAAGCGGAGATGACTGAGACTTGTCCTCCGCCACCCGGATTGAGGCGAGTAACCGTGCCACCATGAGGACCTACTAAGTAGTGGGAATTGGGCATTCCAAATTGGGGAGAAAAGGGAAAAAGAAGCAAAAATGTGTGTTTGAGTGAGACACTCGCAATGGAAGTGAACGGGGGTCAATCCATAAACATTAAAATTCTCTCTGTTTCAAAAGTATAGACACAAGATGTAAACAATATACATGTAAACATGATTTTACTGGGATGAAATCACTGTTTTCTTTTTTCTTTTTTTTTTACAACTTCGTTGCCATCACGATGTCATCAAACCCTAAAATGACTGTAGAAATGACGATTTAAACAACTTTACAGCTGAAATAATACTCAAGTTTTAACAGAAGAATTAATGTAAGTGCTTTTATAAAATGATAAGCTTCACATTTCTGCTTTTAAACCCTCCAGAAATTGGCCCCATTGACTTCCATTGTAAGTGCCTCACTGGAACCTCGATATTTGCTTCTTTCTTCTTTTTTTTTAGAAAAGGAGTGACGGGTCGAAATTAATTTTGTGGTAATCATTTGGGGTGGGATAATTCTTAATAGATAATTATTTTTATTTTTTTACTATGGTGTATTTCTTTATATATATATATATATATATATAATGTATTTATTTATATCTGAATATATATATCGTTTAGGACATCTACTTTGTGCATGAGACGAGTAATTTTAACAACAGTTGATTTAATTGACTAATATCACAATTCCAGTGGGTCAGAAGTTTACATACACTAAGTTAACTGTGCCTTTAAACAGCTTGGAAAATTCCAGAAAATGATGTCAAGCCTTTAGACAATTATCCAATTAGTGGCCTTACTTTACACAACTTTAAATACCTTCAACTAACTGCTTTAGTCTATATGTTTAGTTTCACTCTTCAGTCCTTTAACAGTGTGTACAGTGAGTTACTCCGAGCTCATTATGTGTCTCTGTGTGTTTGTGGTCAGGTGGGATGCGATATCATTTATTGTCTCCAGAGGACCGCGAGGAGCTCGGTGAGAGCAGTCGACCGCGCCGCAAGAAGCACGACTACCGCATCGCTCTGTTCGGAGGCTCGCAACCGCAATCCTGCCGTTACTTTAACCCGAAGGTATGCGCTTCCCCGAGAATAATCACAATCAAATCACTGAGACAAAACTCATGAAGAAATCAGGGAAATGTCGAATGCTATAATGGATATAAACATCTCTAGTGATGCTCTGGTCTAAAATGTGATTGCAAACTATTTTATATTAATTAGTCATCACAATGACTGGGAAAGTCATGGAAAGCCAGTGCTCATTCCAGGCTTGTGATGTCCAGTTGTTGTCGTGTTTTTTGTTTCAGGATTACAGTTGGACAGACATTCGCTGTCCGTTTGAGAAACGGCGTGACGCCACGTCTGTGTTCTGGGACAATGTCGTGTACATCCTGGGCGGCTCTCAGCTCTTCCCCATTAAACGCATGGACTGCTATAATGTGGTGAAGGACAGCTGGTACTCGAAACTCGGACCCCCAAACCCACGGGACAGTCTGGCCGCCTGTGCGTCTAAAGGAAAGATCTACACCTCAGGAGGGTCTGAAGTGGGTGAGTTTGTGCAGAGTGAAACTTATTTCTATTGGTCGGACCCTTCAGTCATATTTAGCTCTGATTCAAGAAATTCAAGAATACCTTGATCTTTAGAGTTACTGCGCTCTCTGTGTTCGCAGGTAGCTCTGCTTTGAATCTGTTTGAGTGTTATGACACGCGTACAGAGACGTGGCGGACGAAATCCAGCATGCTGATGCCACGCTGCAGTCACGGTTCAGTGGAGACCAACGGGCTCATCTACGTCTGCGGAGGAAGTCTGGGAAACAACGTATCCGGAAGAGTCCTCAACGACTGCGAGGTCTACGACCCAAACACAGAAGAGTACGTCTCGTTTTACAAGACACAAACCAGCAATAGAGCCTTAGTAGTTAGCGTACATTTTGGTCTTAGACGAAAATAGAATTGTACTAATTATTTATGAATTATACAATGTTAATGCGAGAATTAAAGGAATAGTTTCATTCAAAAATGAAAATTCTGTCACCCTCATGTTGTTCCAAAGCCATATGACTTTTCTTTCTTACATGAAACACAAAAGGAGAAGTTTAGCAGAATGTCCAAGCTATTCTTTGCCGTACAATGAAAGTAGATGGTGACTAGAGGTTTGCACGCTCCAAAGACAATGAAAGTATTCTGTATGAATTGTGCACTTTATTCCAAGTCTTCTGAAGCCATATGATAGCTTTCTGTGAGGAACAGACTGAAATGTGTGTCTCTTTAAGCACATCTGTGTATCTGTGACTGTTTTCAGGTGGCGAGTTCTCTGTGGAATGAGAGAAGCGCGTAAGAATCACGGTCTGGTGGTCGTAAACTCGAGAATATATGCCGTCGGTGGACAGAATACATTAGGTATAATTCCTCATACAGAACTCCATCAGATCAAATCTGACAGTATTTGCATTCAAGCAGAAGTTTGTCGTTTCTGTGCCTCTAACAGCAGCAAAGAAGAATGGCAAGAATAACCAGATAGAAGTTTGTCAATATATAAACTTTAATGTTGA
Source organism: Xyrauchen texanus (assembly GCF_025860055.1). Classification (NCBI taxonomy): domain Eukaryota; kingdom Metazoa; phylum Chordata; class Actinopteri; order Cypriniformes; family Catostomidae; genus Xyrauchen; species Xyrauchen texanus. Next base: position 8,786,365 of record NC_068285.1, read on the forward strand.
CTTGACAAAGCCTAGTCTAAAAGATTAAACTAGTTTTAAAAGTTCTGAGTTTGCAAGACAAACAACTAGTTAGACAGATAGATAGATAGACAGATAGATAGATTGATAGATAGACAGATAGATAGACAGACAGACAGATAGATAGATAGACAGACAGACAGACAGATAGATAGATAGTTAGACAGACAGATAGATAGATAGATAGACAGATAGATAGTTAGACAGACAGACAGACAGATAGATAGATAGACAGATAGATAGATAGTTAGCCAGACAGACAGATAGATAGTTAGACAGACAGACAGATAGATAGATAGTTAGACAGACAGATAGATAGATAGACAGACAGACAGACAGACAGATAGATAGATAGATAGATAGATAGATAGATAGATAGATAGACAGATAGATAGATAGACAGACAGACAGATAGATAGATAGATAGACAGACAGACAGATAGATAGATAGATAGATAGACAGAAAGTCAGATAGATAGACAGACAGAAAGTCAGATAGATAGATAGACAGAAAGTCAGATAGATAGACAGACAGACAGATAGATAGACAGACAGACAGAAAGTCAGATAGATAGATAGACAGACAGACAGAAAGTCAGATAGACAGATAGATAGACAGACAGGTAGACAAAGTCAGATAGATAGACAGAAAGTCAGATAGATATATAGATAGACAGACAGACAGGCAGATATATAGACAGAGAGACAGACAGATACATAGATAGACAGAGAGACAGACAGATAGATAGACAGACAGACAGACAGACAGATAGATAGATAGACAGAGAGGCAGACAGACAGATAGATAGACAGACAGATAGATAGATAGTTACAGACAGATTGATAGATAGATAGACAGACAGACAGAAAGTCAGATAGATAGACAGACAGACAGATAGAAAGTCAGATAGATAGATAGATAGATAGATAGATAGATAGATAGATAGATAGATAGATAGATAGATAGATAGATAGACAGAAAGTCAGATAGATAGATAGACAGTCAGATAGATAGATAGATAGACAGACAGGCAGATAGACAGACAGATACATAGATAGATAGATAGACAGAGGCAGACAGACAGATAGATAGACAGACAGACAGATAGATAGATAGATAGATAGACGGAGAGGCAGATAGATAATTTGAACATTCCGTTATTTTTTCAAATTTTTGATGGTCCGCTTTGTGAAAACTGTAAGTCCGATCAGTCACGTGTCATAGCACAGTATTCCAGAACATTGTGCTGAGTTTGGTGGATGTATTTTAACAATTAACAAAAGTTGTTTCAAATGATAATTATGATCTTGGTTTAGGGATTTTTAAATGTCTGAAGAAAAACTTTGTCAAGTCAACAACTGGACTTTTATCTATAAACAAGCCAGAAATACACCAGGACACTTATTTTAATATGACAGAGAATTGGCTCTGCTCTATATGTACTGCAAGTATTTAGCTAATGAAGCTTTTATAGCCTATATATTCACCAGAGAGCGAGTTTTGTATGTTTATTTTTCTCCAGGTTTATTATTGAGGAATAAAAAACTTTTGCTGTAGATTTTTGCCGATAGTTCCAAAGAGCAAATTTCGGCACTCATGAATCGGTGAAACCGATATATTTGTCTACCTCAAATCTCTAATTGTGTTTCCTGTCCAGGCGGGCTGGACTCGGTGGAATACTACGAGATCGGCAGTAACGAGTGGAAGTTGGCGTCGCCGATGCCGTGGAGGGGCGTGACGGTGAAGTGTTCGGCTGTGGGCTCCGTGATCTACGTGCTAGCTGGGTTTCAGGGCGTCGGGCGTCTGGGTCACATCATGGAGTATTACACAGACACGGACAAATGGGTGGTGTCCAGTAAAGTCCGCGCGTTCCCCGTCACCAGCTGTCTGATCTGTCTGGTGGACACGTGCGGCGCAAACGAAGAGGACATGAGTTCCGCATCCTCCTTGTCTGCAGACGGATGAATGGAACGTTGCCACGGCAACCGTTGCGGATTAGAGACGGAACCGCTGGAACCCGACGGAAACGTTTCGCGTTGATAAACGTGACATGCCTTATTCATTGATTACGGTTTGTGTCTAGAAGATACAGATGTGAAGAGTATTACTCGAATTAAACCGATCAGGTTGAAACGTTGTTTTATTGAGGTTATAAACAACGTTATCTTATAAATCCCAGTAGATTGCTATCGAGAGGACTGAAATTCCCTGATCTTTCCTGGTCAATTTTTAGGAACATTTTTAATTTTTCTACCGTATGTGTTTTTCTGTGTGTTTCCCCGTTGGACTTTAAACAGTTGTATTTTTATGTTGTTTTTATGCTTTCTGGAGATGTGTTTTGGTGTGTTTGTAGTATGTGTAAACACATTGTCACTTTAGTTTTTAAATCATTATAATTTTATCATCGGGATGTTGTGAAGCTACAAAAATACAGGCTATTATTTTCTGTTTTGTTTAATGAACTAATCTTTTTTATTTTTATTTTTTTTTACAATTCAGTAAAAATTGAAACGCCAAGCTGAGTGTTCAAGTATTGATTATTGAGAATACACATAAAGTGCCATAATCTGCCATACATTCATAATGAAAAAATAACCTTTTATTGAGTTTTCAATGCTTAATTGTCTTCTAAAAGGTTTCTAAATATAGTAATAATGCATGTGTAATAAGATAAGTGCATTATAGTGTCTATAAATTGAAGAAAAGTTAAAATATGGATGAATTCACAGTATTTTATACCCTGGTTTCTGTTTTACTGCTATATTCATAAACATTGGTACTGATATGGTACTGCAGGGACTTTGAAAGACTATCATGGTCCAACAAATGCTGTAAGATATTATTATTTATGTTCGGGCCAGTGATGGTCTGTTTATTGATGTTTTTTGAGTGCACTGGGATCCGTGTCTGACGGCTTGCGTATGAATATTAATTACGTTCTGTGACGTTTGCCTGCAAGGCCGATGTGATTGGCTGAAAATGCTGTCGTATGTAAACGAGCACTTGTCAATTTGTCGAATTACCCAATCATACTATGGCAAAGGCGGGGCTTATTAATATTAATAAGGTTAGCTGACTGTACGTAGCAGAAAGGATTCCAAGCAACGGCTAATAATTAATATTCATGAGATAAGCCTTTCCATTAGTAGGATGTGTAATTTTGCCTCCGGTAGTGCTGGACAAGATTCCCTGCCGCCGGCTGTTCTTGAGTAAAGTGAGAGAGTTTGACGGGTATGAACGCACCTACATTCCAGCCTTCATGTGCTCGTTTTTTGGATGTGACCTAAACTAACAGCCTTATTATTGTACTTTTGATAATCTGTTATATATTGGAAATATAAATGATAATTGTATTAAAAACATTATATACATATACAGTCTGTGACAGTGTAAAGCAGTTCAATGGAGGGCGGGGCCGGGTCGTGACCAAAAATATTGGTACCCTTGGAAAATATGAGCATAGAAGGCTGTGAAAAATGTCTTTTATTTTTTTATCCTTTTGATCTTTCATTCAAAATATTCACAAAAATCTATCCTCTAATTGATCAAACCATTGCAAACACAACACAAGTTTTAACAGTTCTGAGTTTTCTCCTAGAATAAATAATGAGGTTGGAGAACACATGGCGAGTGATCTGAGATCATTCCTCCATACAGAATCTCTCCAGATCTTCAAAATCAGAGGTCCATGTTTGTGGACTCTCCTCTTCAGTTTAACCCACATTTAACTCTATGGGGTTCAGGTCAGGGGACTGGGATGGCCATGGCCGAACCTTGATTTTCTGGTCAGTGAACCATTTTTGTTGATTTTGATGTTTGTTTTGGATCATTGTCCTGCTGGAGTATCCAACCACAGCCAATTTTAAGCTTTCTTGCAGAGGCAGTAAGATTTTGATTTAGTATCTGTTGGTATACGATAGAGTCCGTGATGCCATATATCCGAACAAGATGTCTAAAAACTGCCCCACAACATTAAAGAGCCGGCACCATATTTAACCGTGGGCATGAGGTACTTTTCCATATGGCTACCTCTCTGTGTGCGCCAAACCCATCTCTGGTGTTTGCTGCCAAAAAACTCTAATTTTGTTTCGTCTGACCATCCCGGTCCCATTTGAAGTTCCAGTAGTGTCTGGCAAACTGAAGACACATTTACATTTATTCATTTGGTAGATGCTTTTATCCAAAGCGACTAACAAAAGAGGAATATATTATAAGAGAATCATCTTAAGGAGACGGGGGTACTTGAGTTTGTTGTTGGATGAGAGCAGAGGCTTTATTCTCTTGAAACCCTCCCAAACCACTTGTTGTGAAGTAGGTGATGTCCGATCGTAGTTTTGGAGACTTTCTGACCCCAAGACTCTGCAATTCTCCAGTTGTGATCCTTGGAGAATTTTTGGCCAATTCTTAACATTCTTCACCTCTCCATTGGAACTTGTTAATTGTCCTGATGGTGTAAATGGGTATTTTCAATGCTTTAGCTATTTTATTTATAGTCATTTTCCATTTTGTGAAGCTCAACAACTTTTTGGTTGTTTTTGGCTTTTCTTTGGGCTAAACCAATGTGATAGATGACTAGGGGAATTTGGCCTGTGTGTTACCTCATATTTGTACCCCTCTGAAACAGGAAGTCCTGCACAAGTTCATGTTCCTAGTCACCCAGGTGTACTAAAATGTTTTAAATATGAATGGGAATAAACTTCAAATATTTTACTCATAATCATTTCTAGGGGGTGCCAATAATTGTGCCACACATATATTTGACAAAAATTAGTTTTTTGATAAAAAGTGTGTTGTTTTTGCAAATGTTTGATATCAGATAGAGAGGATAGATTTTTGTGAATATGGACATGTATTTCACAGCCTTCTTTGCTGATATTTACCAAGGGTGCCAATAATTTTGGCCACTACTGTATACACACACACACACATATACACACAGCACACACACACACACATATATACACACAGTACACACACACATATATACACACAGTACACAAACTCACATATGTACACACACACACACACATATATACACACAGTACACAAACTCACATATATACATATACACACAGCACACACACACACATATATACACACAGTACACAAACACACACATATATACACACAGTACACAAACACACACATATATACACACAGTACACACACACACATATATACACACAGTACACAAACACACACACAAATATATACACACAGTACACATATATACACACAGTACACACACACACACATATATACACACAGTACACACACACACATATATACACACAGTACACATATATACACACAGTACACACAGTACACACACACACATATATACACACAGTACACACACACATATATATATACACACACAGTACACAAACACACACATATATACACACAGTACACACACACACATATATATATACACACACAGTACACAAACACACACATATATACACACAGTACACAAACACACACACAAATATATACACACAGTACACATATATACACACAGTACACACACACACACATATATACACACAGTACACACAGTACACACACACACATATATACACACAGTACACATATATACACACAGTACACACAGTACACACACACACATATATACACACAGTACACACACACATATATATATACACACACAGTACACAAACACACACATATATACACACAGTACACAAACACACACATATATACACACAGTACACACACACACATATATACACACAGTACACAAACACACACACAAATATATACACACAGTACACACACACACACATATATACACACACAGTACACACAGTACACACACACACATATATACACACAGTACACATATATACACACAGTACACACAGTACACACACACACATATATACACACAGTACACACACACATATATATATACACACACAGTACACAAACACACACATATATACACACAGTACACACGCACACATATATATATACACACAGTACACAAACACACACACACACATATGCTATACACACAGTACACACACATATATACACACAGTACACACGCATATATACACACAGTACACAAACACACACACACACATATGCTATACACACAGTACACACACATATATACACACAGTACACATATATACACACAGTACACAAACACACACACACACATATGCTATACACACAGTACAAACACACACATATATACACACAGTACACACGCATATATACACACAGTACACAAAACACACACACACATATGCTATACACACAGTACACACACATATATACACACAGTACACATATATACACACAGTACACAAACACACACACACACATATGCTATACACACAGTACACACACATATATACACACAGTACACACGCATATATACACACAGTACACAAACACACACACACACATATGCTATACACACAGTACACACACATATATACACACAGTACACATATATACACACAGTACACAAACACACACACACACATATGCTATACACACAGTACAAACACACACATATATACACACAGTACACACGCATATATACACACAGTACACATATACACAGTACACAAACACACACATATATACACACAGTACACAAACATACTCACATATATACACACACACACACACACACATATATACACACAGTACACACACACACACATATACATATACACACAGTACACACACACACATATATACACACAGTACACACACACACATATATACACACAGTACACACACACACACACATATATACACACAGTACACATATACACAGTACACAAACACACACATATATACACACAGTACACAAACATACTCACATATATACACACACACACACACACACATATATACACACAGTACACACACACACACATATACAATAATTAAGAGAAATAAAAATGTTATAATGCTTGGGCAACATTTTGAACAGGAGTACATTTTTATTGTAGATGTGTTGTATTAAATGTATTTTATTTGTTTTAAATATGTAAAATCATCACTTGAGACTATATTATACAAAACTACTGTAATTTTGGCCTAAATGTAAGTTTATTATTACCTCATATAGAATAGTTGCATGCAGATGTCTTTCAAATGTATCAGTCCAGTATTGTTGTGCACCACTAGAGGGTGGCAGAGTCCTTTTATTTATCAGATGTAAGAACTTCAGTTCATTCCTGCTTGACATTTTGTAGACTTTGAAATACCTCATGAAGTCAGTCCAGACAGTGACAGAGCTGTAAGTGTGCCACACATGTCTTTATTCCAGGACAAGATCATTTCAGTAGCACAAAAAGGATCTAATTCAGCCACTGTGTTGATCTGATTCGACAGCTGATTTGATCATTTTCTAGTTTTGCGTTTCCATTTGGGTGTCAGGAGCTTCATCGAGTGCCAGTGCGGTCCGTAAACTCCATCTACAGATTAGAGATTAAAGTTTATTATGATAATCCCTTGAGATCAGGATTCATGCTGTTTTAATCCGGTCTAGAGCCTCTCAGTGCTCTTATCAAAGTGTGTCGAGGAATTATGGACAGCTGGATTCATTCATCTGTGAACAGGACCACAGAGTCCAGAGCCAACACACTGACCGATAATTACAATTTTTCCTGTGGCAATTGCTTCCAAATCTATTGCTATAGAAAACAAGCACATACAATTGAACTTTTGAATACCTTATAGTGACTGAGATTCCTCTTATTTAAAGGGACAGTTCACCAAAAATGAAAATTCTCTCATCATTTTCTTTTTCTTCAGAACATAAATTAAGATTTTAAGAAGAATGTTTCAGCTCTGTAGGTCTTTACAATGCAAGTGAATGGTGACCAGAACTTTGAAGCTCCATAAAGCACATAAAGGCAGCATAAAAGTAATCCATATGACTCCAGTGGTTTAATCCATGTCTTCAGAAGTGATATAAATCTTGGTGACAAATCAATCATTAATGTTTAAATCCTTCTTTATTGTAAATCTTTACTTTCACATTCAGCCACCTGCTGGTCGCGCTGACCAAAGGTGGAGATTAGTAAAAAAAGGAACAGACATTTATATCTGTTTCTCACCTATCATATCTCTTCTGAAGACATGGATTAAACCACTGGTGTCTGATGGATTACTTTTATGTCTCCTTTATGTCATTTTAGGACCTTCTGAGTTCTGGTCACCATTCACTTGCATTGTAAGGACCTACAGAGCAGAAATATTCTTCTGAAAATCTCCATTTGTGTTCAGCTGAAGAAAGCTCATGCACATCTGGGATGGCACGAGAGTGAGTAAATGATGAGAGAACTTTCATTTTTGGGTGAATCATCCCTGTAACTAAGACTTTCCGAGATAAATTATATTATAATAATGTTTGTCTTGTACAGAATTAATGTATATGAACATTCGGACATTGTTCAAAGCTCATTCTCCAGGCTAAAACAGAACTGAGGGGTAAAATCTGGCAGTTTTCTATGGAGCATGGGAAGTAAAACAGACATAAATCACAAATGGTGAATGATCTGCACTTATATAGCACTTTTTTTAACCTTAGAGGTTACCAAAGCGCTTTACACTGTGTCTCAATCACCCATCCACACTCACATTCACACACACATTCATACACCAATGGTGGCAGAGCTGCCATGCAAGGCGCTAGCCTGCCATTGGGAGCAACTTGGGGTTCAGTGTCTTGCCCAAGGACACTCTGGCATGTGGAGTCATGTGGGCCAGGAATCAAACCACCAACCCTGCGATTGGCAGCCGACCCGCTCTACCACCTGAGCCACAGGCCGACCAAAGACGTGACATTGTGGGTCCACAATGGGTTTATTACTATGTACAGGATTATTAAAGTCAAGTAAAGGCAATGCTAATGTGCTGTCATGCTGATCTGAGATATTAGTAGCGGTTCTATCGGTCATGCCACACACCCCCCTCCCACTCCATATGTATATGTATGATACACCGATCAGCCACAACATTAAAACCACCTGCCTAATATTGTGTAGGTCCCCCTCGTGCTGCCAAAACAGCCCCAACCCACACTATTCTTCTCAGCACAATTGTACAGAGTGGTTATCTGAGTTACCATAGACTTGGTCAGTTCAAACCGGTCTGGCCATTTTCTGTTGATCTCTCTCATCAACAAGACATTTCCTTCCACAGAACTGTCGCTCACTGGATGTGTTTTGTTTTTGGCATCATTCGGAGTAAATTCTAGAGACTTTTGTGTGTAAAATATATATATATATATAATCTAATAGTCATATGTATTATATTGTACATGTGTCAGCATTAGTTTAGTTCATTGCCAACAGCTGCTCCACTAAAACACATTATAACAGTCACTTAATGTGCAATGTGCTCTCTCAGATGGACACTGGCACCCTATAGAGACCAGACAAAAAACTGCTCACTGTTAGACTGAGAGTCACACACAGTTACTCCATTGTGTCCAGGCGAGTTGAAAGTACGAATCATGAATGAACCGATTCTTATGAACCGATTCTTAGCCATAAAACCGAGCCCTAAACCTGTGATGGGGATAAAATAATTTGGAATAATTCATATAGAATATTTTTAATTACATGTTGATGTTAAACTAATCATAAAAATAAAATAAAAAATACAATTTGGATTTTCAAAATGGCAATTGTGTTTAAAGTACTTGTTTGATTGAAGCAGAGGATTATCGTTTATATATAAATTATGATCTAAATCCCCAAAATATGTATTTAAAACAACATTTGACAAAATCTACATAATGTAATCAAAAGCAAAGTGAAACAACAATTGTTGAACAAAAATGAGTCATTTGAGTCATGAATTAAAAAAAGAATCGATTTATTGAATCGGTTCATTGAACGTGAAAGCATCAATTTGGATGTTGCAGTTCTACACTTACAAAAAAGTTTCCTACCTTAGTATTACCAAATAATCTCTGTATTACATGGTCTTTTTGGATACAGTACCATTTATAATATGTTTTTTACTTGACTACTAGTATTATTATATTACCACAACATTAAGATGTCTTTTGAGTAATTAATCAAACACCAAAACGGTTTATCGAACGCCAATGACTCCTTTCAGACTGTGCCGTTACCGCTCGTACAAGTAGGCATTCCTTAGTATTTTGTACCAAGCTTTTTTTGGACAAGGTGTAATGGGAACCAGCTGGTATGGGATAGCTGTATGGTGTGTGTAAACCTCACTCCCCTGGCCTCAAGAGGCGCAGTAGCGACTGACGCTGTAGCCTTTAGCCTCCTCGTTAGCGCACCCACCTCCCATGCCGGAGATCCCGGTTTGAATCTCGCTTGGAGCGAATTGAGCAGGACTAGTTACAGTGGTGCTGTGACCCGGATGGGAGTGAGGTTTACGGGGGGGTGTGTAACGGCAGCCAGCTGGTATGGGATAGCTGTACGGTGTGTGTAAACCTCACTCCCCTGGCCTCAAGAGGCGCACTAGCGACTGACGCTGTAGCCTTTAGCCTCCTCGTTAGCGCACCCACCCCCATGCCGGAGACCCCGGTTTGAATCCCGCTCGGAGCGGATCGAGCAGGACTGGTTACAGTGGTGCCGTGACCCGGATGGGAGTAAGGTTTACGGGGTGAGTGTAACGGCAACCAGCTTGTATGTGATAGCTTTTCGGTGTGTATAAACCTCACTCCCCTTGCCTCAAGAGGCGCACTAGCGACTGACGCTAGGGGTTGTAGCCTTTAGCCTCTCGTTAGCACACCCACCTCCCATGCCGGAGACCCCGGTTCGAATCCCATTCGGAGTGGGTTGAGTAGGACTGGTATCACACAAACTAGATGTTAATATCACAGAGTTGTGGACTTAGACTACATATTTAGCCCTTGTGCATCAAGTAAAAAAGTTACTAAGAAGTCCTTGGAGGACAAATATGTCAGCATAAAAAAACTGCCATAATAATATTATATATTAATATTTGGTTAATTTTTTAACCAACATCAGTCCTGATAACTACCAAATATTCATTCATTTTCAGGATTTTAACACTTTAAATGCCAGTTTGTTTACGATTTTGTTTTTTAATAAAACAAAATATTTTTCATATACTAAATGCAAAGAGGAATTATGATTATTAATTGTATTTATTTTTTTGGGATTATCACAGTCTTAGATATGTCAATAATTAGCAACAACATTGATTTTGATGCATTATTATTTTTTGTGCAGTGTCAGATTTTTAAAAAATAAACCAATTTTCAGTATTTTAACCCTTTAAATGCCAGTTTGCTTACATAGTGCCAACTGTTGTTTTTCACACACACACACACACACACACACACACACACACACACACACACACACACACACACACACACACACACACACACACACACACGCAAACTGTATGCCGTTGGCATTAACACAGCCAAAATGATCGAAAAAAAATGTCCCGAAGTTCGCACAAGGGTTAACGGAACATATGACGCAATATACATAACGTAATCGAAAACATAGTGGCAAACAGCAATTTTCGAGTTATGAATCAAAAAACGAATCGGTGTGTTAAATGAAAGCGAACCATCCGAACAAACCGATTCGCTGAAATGAATCGGACTACCCCGGCGCCAGTGGTCGCAGTCAGGAGCGCGCGACTCCAGCGGTGTTTATTCACTCGAGACTGGGAGGAGTGTGTGTGTGTAGGGGGGAACAGTGGAGCTGGAGTGGGCTGGGTTCTGCCCGTCAGCCATGTTGAAATGAAAGGGAATGAAAAGCTGGAATGAGAGAGAAACGCCTGGAAAAGCGGGATTTGATCCTCTTGAATATAACCTCACGATCACGGCGCGCGAGCGACAGATTCCTCATTACACGAGTGAGTAGCGCTCATGAATACTTTCAGACATTTCTTGCGAACTGTCAGTCTTGTCAGTAAATATGATGATTTCTGTGTTTGAACAGTCCTGCCATGCGTTCGCGAGGAATACTGACTTGATACTGATTTGAATCCAACATTAGCGATTTTGTGCGAGCTCGTGCATGAATTGCGTTGCGCGTGCACACCCTTGATATTTTATAATCATTCGATAACTGAAGCATTAAAATAGACTGAGTGTTTACGTTGAAGTCAGTGTCAAAAGAGCTTATTACACTGCTTTAATATACACAAAGTTTGGGCATGGTACCATGGTAATATCAAGGTTGGTTTTGGGCATATGCCATGGTATTATCATATATTTTTTTAGCATCTTAACATACGAATATCAAGTTTTTCTTTTAGTGTTGAACTTACAAAAAGTACTTTGACATACTTCGGTTATTACAACACTCTACAATGGTAATACCGTGTACGACAGTATTCTTTGAGGTACTTTAGGGTATATTAAAGGGGCAGTTCACCCAAAAATGACAATTCTCTCATCATTTACTCGCCCTCATGCCATCCCAGATGTGTATAACTTTCTTCTGCAGAAAATACAAATGAAGATTTTTAGAAGAATATGTCTGCTCTGTAGGTCTTTACAATGCAAGTGAATGGTGACCAGATCTTTGAAGCTCCAAAAAGCACATAGAGGAAACATAGAAGTAATCTATTTGACTCCAGTGGTTTAATCCATGCCTTCTGAAGCGATATGATAGGTGTGGTTGAGAAACAGATCAAAATATAGCTCCTTTTTCACTGTACATCTTGCCGTGGAAGTCTCTAGGCACGATCATGATTTCCAGCTCAATTATACTTCCTAGAGCTTGACACATGCACTAGATGGCGCTATAGGAAGTGTAATCGAGCTGGAAATCATGATCGCCAAGGAGACTGCTGATGTCAAGGTTTATAGTGAAATAGTATTTTTTGGGGGGGTCTGTTTTCATCCAAAACTGATTAGATCGCTTCAGAAGACATGGATTAAACCACTAGAGTCGTACACTGTAAACTCCAATAAATTGGCTCTACTCAATTGTTTGAGTAAACTTGTTCCCTCCCCTTGCGTTGAGTAATGGCAACTCCAAATCTTGTGTAAGTTCATATAGAAAGAACTGAACATTTTAAGTTAAGGTACGTCTCTAGATGCTAGGAGAATTAAATCAGATTTGCAATTTAAATAGTGTTATTTCTACTTAATAATTTGAGTTGAATTGACTCAAAATTAGATCAAACAATAACACGCTCAAATAAAGAAGATTATAACTGATTCTGGGTCAGACATTAAATAAACTTAATTCTCAACTGAAATTTGTGCCTCTACTTTAATTGCACGCATAAGGAGAACTGAGATAGTGTTAACAGGGTCCAATTTGACCAAAGTTCACCCTAATGTTGACACGAAACTACTATGTGCAACAGAACAACATAAACAATACTACAATAGAGCTAAAACCTCTACGAATTCTTAAAAACAACTATTTGAATGCCCCAATAGCTTCCCTTTGACCAAGGAAACATGCTTAAATAATTCAAGCGCAAAGGATTGTGGGTATTCCCCATAGCCTCAATTTTGTACTCAATTGTTTAAGTTATTAACACTTAAGTCTATATAGACTAATAAGTTCAAGGAACATAGATATTTGAGTTATGACTGCCCAAAACCTGAAAATACAAGTCATGTTAAATAAAGACAACTTGATTTTTCCAGTAATGACAACATTAGGGTTTATGCTGCCTTTATGTGATTTTGGGGCTTCAAAGTTCTGGTCACCATTCACTTGCATTGTAAGGACCTACAGAGCTGAAATATTCTTCTAAAAATCTTCATTTGTGTTCTGCAGAAGACAGAAAGGCACATCTGGGATGGCATGAGGGTGAGTAAATGATGAGAGAAATGAGTACTGGTAATTAGATGATCCAAATTATCTCGTCTAGATCAATTTAGGACCATCTTTGGAAATGATCACCGAATGCATTAAAATGCCTCCTTGCCTTGTGCAAGGGCGCTTTGGGAATGCCTATTATTTACTGATGTGTTCTGGCAGCTCTGTGTTAGTGAGATACTGTATTTTGTGTCCCGGGGCGGTGGAAATGACAGTGCGCAGGGCTGGGGTATTTTTAGAGTTGGCGCAGGGGCAACAGGCACCCGCCTCAAGTCAAGAACTGCCTTTTAGTCTCCAGATACTGACATCACAACTTCAGTGTAAATTATGGCTGGTTATTATCTTTCATCTTTGACGGCAGCATTGTGATCAAGGGGGGTTTACCGGCGTGAATTCAACAACACATTCAAGTTCTCACAAGTCTGGCCTACGTAAACAGGATTTCATATGGTTCTTAAAGGGATATGAACGTTTTGTCATCGTTTACTCTCCCTTATGTTGTTCCAAACCTATATAACTTAAAGTAAATGCTGACAGAATTATCCCTTTTTTAAGTTATTATCATTATTATTTTAAACTTTTATCCCCCATTTCTCCCCAATTTGGAATGGCCAATTCCCACTACTTAGTAGGTCCTTGTGGCGGCACGGTTACTCGCCTCAATCCGGGTGGCGGAGGACAAGTCTCAGTTGCCTCCACTTCTGAGACCGTCAATCCGCGCATCTTATCACGTGACTCATCGTGTATGACACCGAGGAGACTCGCAGCATGTGGAGGCTCATGCTACTCTCCACGATCCACCCACAACTCACCACACGCCCCATTGAGAGCGAGAACCACTAATCGCCACCACGAGTAGGTTACCCCATGTGACTCTACCCTTCCTAGCAACTGGGCCAATTTGGTTGCTTAGGAGACCTGGCTGGAGTCACTCAGCACACCCTGGGTTCAAACTCCAGCGTCAATACTCGATGAGCTACCCAGGCTCCTAGAATTATCCCTTTAAGTTTTCTCTTTATAGAGACATATGCATCTCCTGACTGTGTTTAAAGGAACAGTACACTCTAAAATATCTTTAATCCTGTTGTTTTAGCTACACAGGAAGAGAGGCTGTGATTTCAGTCACTATGACAGGAAGTTTAACAATGTATGAGTGTGTGTGTGCACTGGTACATGTTTGTGTGTGATCATGATGGCATATAGTGTTAGCTGAGACTGGTTTTTCAGGATGGATCTACCTTCCTTGTAGTCCTTCAAGGCTCGAGACGAAAACGCCTGAACGTGTCTTCATAACTTGTAACATAAACAGCGCCATCCCGCATCTCAGAATAGCATTCAGAGATTATATTCTTCTCAGCACAATTGTACAGAGCGGTTATCTGAGTTACCGTAGCCTTTGTCCATTCAAACCGGTCTGGCCATCTCTGTTGATCTCTCTCATCAACAAGACATTTCCGTCCACAGAACTGCCGCTCACTGGATGTTTTTTGTTTTTGGCATCATTTGGAGTAGATTTTGATTAGAGAGATCAACAGAGATGGCCAGACCTGTTTGAACTGACAAAGTCTACAGTAACTCAGATAACCACTCTGTACAATTGTGGTAAGAATGCTATTCTGAGATGCGGGTTGGGGCTGTTTTGGTGGCATGAGGGGGACCTACACAATATTAGGCAGGTGGTTTTAATGTTGTGGCTCATCGGTGTATATATATATATATATATATATATATATATATATATATATATATATATATATATTTAATTGCTGAGAGCGGCCCATTGCAGTGAACAGTAGGACCCACTGTACTTACAGTTTCCATCTGTCTGAATGCCTCATTCACCATCAGTCTGCTAGACACCGCAGAGCTAATGCCAATTACAAACCAACTTCTTACACAAATGTTGCTTTTATAAAAGTGTTCTGGACTGTATTTTCTCCAGTTTTTGGAGATCTGCTTCTCAGATGAGGACTACCCGTGAAGAACATACTTAGTGCGGGTCCATACTGGACATGTTGCATGAATTCACAGCCATTAATCCTGGGCAGTACCGCTCTGGTCCAGACGTGTGTTCAGAAGGCTTGTATAACTGGCATCTTTGTGCAGCCTGCAGGAGAGCAGCATTTTAAAGGCTGTCCTGTGTGTTCAGGTCATGTTGGCAGGCTGTTTGGACATAAAGACCACTCCACAGGAAATAAGGGTTGAACTGCTTCTAGTTACTGTGCCCTGGAGGCTTTATCTGATGTGGGCTGCAGTTTTCCCTGGCACCCATGAGTGACCCGTCATTGGCGTAGAACGGGGCAAGATTGCACACTGTGCTAATGGACAGGAAGTGACAAGCAAACAACCTGCGTCTTATTCGCACACCACCAGTAACCCAGTTTAACAGGCACTAAACCAAAAAACACTGCACCAGCGCAAATACTGTATCTATTAAATCAGATGATTTAATAGACCACTAAAACCCTTCAAAATTAAGTTTTTCTCCTTATATTTGAGTTCAGTTCTTTCCGAGTGCAAATCCAGAGCCAGAGCCCCGTCGGTGGCCTTTTCCGTGTGGAAAACAGAAAGAAACATGTTTATGTTATAAAAGGCACATGAAAACAATGGCTACTGTTCTGTCTTGGGCTCCTGTGGGAATCTGTCTCCTTCAGCACTTGCCATCATTATGATGCTGTTCATCCCTCAGGAAGGGATGGCATGCACAGAGGAAGCCTTGGCACACAGACCCAGGCTATCCACCTTATTTGGCCAAGCGGAAGCAAGCAGCGGCTGCATTTCCGGCGAATGTGTAAAAGTTCAGCTGTTATTGACCACAATGTAAATAAATAGAAGGATAATAATACCAGACTTTAGTGAAATAAGTTTATAAACTAGCACACAACCTCTGGATGTACAGCAGAGTGATGGCCTGATGTCGGATGATTGTATAACTTCAGCATTTATAGTAAAAGCGTAAGTAAATTATTCACTTGTTGCTGTGTGTTGTTGTGTTGAAGAGTTAGTAATAAAATCTGCCTCTTACTTTACCGAGATCATGACGAGGCAGTCTTTCTGTAAACCTCTGTTCATATGTACATGCATAACCTCCAATGATGCCTTTATTTATATCCAAAGGTGATGTTTCATAAGCCATGCCGAATGAGTGATCTGCGTGTCTGTTTACTATACACTGCTAAGAAAGAGAGAACGCTCTCTGACAACAACGGAGAGTAAAAAGCATTTATTAATTTGCCAAGATGAAACATGATGCAGTTTTGGGGTAAAGAAAGTTAAAGCAGCATTTACCCAGTGTTTTTTTCTCTCTGTTGGTTGTGTAAAGTTCGTGGAGGTGTGTCAGATGGCGCGGAGGACTGTCTGCGTCAGTGCCTGATCTCTCATTCATTCTGCCAAGGCAACAGTGTGATAAATCAATGGCAAAATGCGAGATACAGTAAAACTATATGCGTTCAAAACTAATGAGTTTATGAATATCATAATTAATGATAATAATATGACGACATATAATGCCAGCCTGTAATATAAAGCAGCATAATGTATTTTTGTATCGCTAAAATAGCTGGAAATGGTCCAAATTCAAGGTTGATAATGGCGGCGCCCTAGTTTCGCTGAAAAATAAGGTGAATAGATAGTCTGCAACGTGTCATACTCTGGGGGCCTGGTTTAGCATGGGGGAGATCGCTGTTCCTCATTACCATAGTTACTCATTCATTACTATGAGAAAATTATAATAAGTCAGGATAGAGATAAAGTATACTTAAAGCATCACAAAGTGGACAAAAACAGGTACACAGTTGACGGGTACAATTTGAATAAAAAGGAGCAAGTGCCTTTTTTCCTCTTTGTTTCACTGTTTTATTTATTGAGGCTATTTGTTGTTTGTTTGTGGCTGAAGTGAAAAGGTCTGAGTTTGGCTCTTTTTAAGTGGACTCATTTGTGAACCCTTTTTTTTTTTTTAATTGGTAGAAAAACATGGTCAAAACTAGCGGTGGACCGATTTATCACCGGATGGCCCTAGACACAGAATACAAGAGTGCAAATTGAATGAAATCCCAGATGCAGTTTATTGTGCTACTCCAATCCCAATCAATAATTACCAGAAGATTAAAAAAGTGCTACACAATACGGGACTTTTAATTATAAAGAAGCCCGAAATGCACATGGGACTCTTATTTTGAAATGTCTGACGCTCCCAGATGTGACCTCACTGACGGCTGATTCGCCGAGAAAGTGAATCTGATTCAAACTGTTAACCTGAGCTCCAGAGGTCAAACCCTTGGTTCTTTTCGGGTGATCCCGATTCTAAAGAGTCATTTATTCACAACTCATTTGTTCTCTCACTTGGTTTGTTGTTGCGTGCGGAGTAGCGAGCTCGTCAGAAACAGAACGGGTGAAAAACGGCTCGGAACACACTAGAGCTCACTGTAAAGATGTATTCAATAACTCACAAGATAATATCTGACAAAACCGCACATGAACATGAATATGAATTGTCGCAATCAATTACTTTTGGTCGCATTTGCGACCATTTTAGTCGCAGTCTGTAGCCATGTAGCGGCCATTAAAAAACCCATATCGGTCGATCACTATGGTACGATTGGTGTAGGCGAAACGTTTGACATTCCATAAATATAAACAAACATTAAAAAACATAATTTTTTTTTTTTTACATATTCATTTAGTCAATTCTGAGGATAAACCAAAAGCATTTTGACCAAATTTAAGATTAAATTTAGTTTCTCACTGTTTTTAACTCAAACGGCTCAAAAATGACCCGAACATAACAGGATTGTGAACAGGGTAGAAAACAGCGCAGTAGAGGTAAAATCAAGAGATGGAGAGATTATGATGTTTGATGGGTCATTTAATGTATGATCACATGGACGGAAAACAATGTTTCAAATTTCCCCAAAAATATAGTTTTGCCTCGATAAGGTTTGCCAATTTGTTTGGATCTCAATACATTGAATTTCGATAAATCGCCCCATTCCTAATATATATACATACAGTATACCTTAATGTGCTGAATATATAAGCTATAAAATATGGTAAATAGAGTCCCTTGTGTGTTTTGGGCTTGTTTGTTGGACCAATTCTTCACTTATTGTGATTTTGGTTGAACAATAAACAAATGTTTCTCCAGCTCTGTTTTAAGCTTTCCAGCAGCTTTTACGAGTCTTAAACTGACTCTGACAGCACTGCAGGTCTTTGAGACAAGTGTACTGAAACATTAGAGACAGCGGTGACTAAATGATGATGCCTATTGCCACTTGCTTAAATTTTCCCATAATCCTCCATTTTTCAGAAGTAACACCAGTTTATATCCCAGTTTTTTGGGGATATATCTGAGTTTTTATGGCATGTAAACACCTCTACAGGTGGACGAAAATGCATAATGGACAAAAATCAACGTTTCATTCGGTTTATTCCTATGAACTCACCTGTGCACTTACCTGACGACAAGACGTCTAGATTTTAAGCTGGTTTGAGATCCGTCGTAGCATCTGCGACTGGTCGGGCTTGTTGCAGGATTGCGCACACCTACAGATCTGAGACTTCTCGTCATAGCCCAGTCGCAGACTCAAAACATCAAAGGAGACTAGCTTGCTAGTCATGCTTTCGGTGAGTTTAGTTTATGGTTTCAGTGATTTTCTCTCTGTGTTTTTAGTTGCTTGCTAGCTGAAATAGTAAAACTGTGTTCTTTCTGGCTGGTTGTAAAGCCTCCTCACAATGGAGGGAAATGACCTCATAGTTTATCACTGTGTCCTCAGGGCTTCAACACTCATACACACCAGCGCTCTGGCTTTAAAGTGACATCACTCCACACCCAAAATGTCCTCAGGAAGATGGTGTCCTCAGAATGCCACCGTGACAGCGACCGAAAGAGACACATGTTCAAAGTGATTGATGCCTGACATCTGAGATTGTCAGTTTTGTATTCAAATATGTATTTTTACATATGGTTCTCCAAACCCATCTGTTTGGTCTCTCATCTAAAATGTATGAACATTTCTACCATCAGAAAAATATATATGATATACAGACACTTGTGACATCACATCATTTGAATTACATGCTTATGTAGCAAGTTGCTATGCTGCTTAGGGCCCAAACATACTTCATGCAAGTACGCAGACGTGAGCGCTTCGCCAACGCATGGCCAACACGTGGTCCCGTTGTATGTGCGTTCTTGTGTTACTTTGGCGGTTACAAACTAGGGTTGTGCCGATGGACGATATCATCGTCCATCGTGATGGCTGACAAACATCACGATGTAGAGCCACCATCGTGATGCCATGCCACGCCCCCTTTTGCGAGTCTTGCTAGTGTGACTCACTAATCCTAGTCTCTTCTATAGTTAACCTAAAAACTTTGCAGGGATTGCTCTGTAAATTAAATTGAGAATATAACTAATGCATATATGCTATTTTAAATACTGTAGTATATGCCAGAGACGTGACGTGTTAGTCTGAAAATACCGTGTCAGGCAGGCTACACAAATATTGATCTTGACATTGTTAGCTTCTTGTCTTTTTTTTACATGTCTTACGCTGTACATTTAGATAAAAATATTTCATGTTATAGGCTACAAGAAAATAGCCTTTATTAATGAATTATTAGTAGTTGTAGTGTCTCAGAAAATCTTGCTCATTGTCACATAGCTCTTGTATACACTGAAGCGGCAGTTTAAGATAAACCCAGACCAGCGAACGTCAAATAACTTTTGTCTGGTTAATACTTTTAAAGAAACATTTCCTTGGCCATAAATCCATAATGTCAAATCAAATGAAAGAAACAAGGTGAATATGAATAACACACATTTATTAAACATAGAAGAACAACAAATAAAGAACAAGAAAACGGGACTCAGACCGAAACTCGGCATTAACATTTCACTTATAATTAGCAGCACAATTAACTTCAGCACAGGCTACAAAATAAATTATGTTATTGAAATATTGTAAAGTGGTCATATGAACTACACAAATGAATGTTTAAAAAATAATATGCAAAATCGAATAGCTCCGCAACGGATGGCGAAAAATGCGTAAAGAAGTCTACTATCTTTCACCATAGACCATGTTTAAATTTCGATGTTTCTGGCCAGAAATACCAACATATCCAGCACGTGCAGGCAAGGTGGCATATTCTGCTGGATGGTGCACACGCAAGTGGTCATGAAGATTGGTCGTCTGCCCATCTTTTGCGCGGATCACACATGAGCAGATCTTGTACAAAACTTCGGACGGGTCCCTTGGCTGTCCACTCTCATCAGGTCTAAATCCAAAAAATTGCCATATAGGCGAAGTAGTACCCTTTTTAGCAACCAACACCATTGTATCAACTCTACGTGGAAGGAAGCTTTTTTTTTTCTTACGTGCAATATATTAAAAAGCCCGGATGAGTAGGCTACTAATTAGTTGGGCTAGTAAAATAACGAAATTATAGTTTTTCAGTAGAAAAAAATATCTATGTAAAGAGATATATTAAAATAAAAAGTGCTTAAAAGTGCACAACTCTTCTTAAGTGGAAGAAATATTTTTCCCCTTACGTGCAACCTATTGGAAAGCCGGATGAGTCAGTTGGGATAGTAAAATAACTGAAATTATAGTTTTTAAGTGGAAAATAGTATTTATGTAAAGAGATATATTAAAATAAATAGTGCACAACTCTTCTTAAGTGAAAGCTAAAAAAAAAAATGCTTCACGTGTCGTGCAACCTACTGATAAAGCGCCGACGAGTCATTAGTTGGGTTAGTAAAATAACGAAATTATAATTTGTATAATGGGTTATATAATTATAAATTATATAACACCCCCGACGATTTCATCGTCCATCGCGATGTTTTACTGTCAACATCGTCAACTGCCAATTTAGGGGACATCGCCCAACCCTATTACAAACCTCGGACCACAAGGGGGCGATTGAGTTTCTTAGGCACCACGAAACCGGATGTGGTGGAGTCAACATGCCGACAGTTTAGGAGATTTGCTGAAAAGACGACGTGTGAAATCGAGCTTGCGTAGCAAGATGCGTCAGCGTTGACGTACTTACGTAGAGTATGTTTGGGCCTTAACATTCTACAGTTATGGGCTGTTTAGTCCAAACCTGTTTGTATACAACGTATAGAACAGAACGCAGGTGTCTCGAACTTGATACAGGGTCTAAGAAACACGACACTCGTGTTTGAGATGCTGAGGAAAAGAGAAAGCCATCCATCTTGCACATGATTACATAGAAAATGAATTGAAAAACAGATGGATGCAAAAATGCATTTGTGAACGGCCCATCAATCTACTGAACTACAATGGGGCCGGGTCAGTCTTTTAAACTTTGTCCCCCCCCCCCCCACACACACACACCTTTAGCTCGTCTTCTTCCCTGCAGCATCTAATGGCCTGTTGTGAGGTTACACGAGTGTCGAGTGTGACTCACAAAGAGAGAAACGCATAGAAATGGATAAGACGTAAAGCTGAACACTGTTTGACGGACAGCAGTGAACAATGTCAGACATTGTCAGCAGTAATGTGACACCATTCTAGTGCTCTAGAAAGGTTTCCTGTTGTCATTTATTAGCAGAATGACACCCATTTATCTGCTTTGAGTCACAGGCAGCAGAAATGTCTCTCTGTAAATACAGCACATACAGTATACTGTAATTACAGCTGCTTTCATAACTCTTAAAGACTCAAGAGTGTTTCAGGGCACATATGTACAACTGTGACCATTGAGTGCATGAAGCCACCATTCTTGCCCTAGTTTGTCAGCACTAACACCTCCACCACCACTTGTAAGCACTAAAGACCTATAGGCAACTCACGTCACAAAACTCCCACTATCAGAGATGTTGTTTATGAGCACAGACATGACACACGCTTACCTAAACAGTTAAACAGCGAGTGCAACGCCCGTTTGCGTGCGTCTCGAGTCGTCCGTCTTAAAGGGAAGGTGCTGACATGAGGTGAAAGTGTGCGTCAAGAAGCTGCCTGGATTTATAAGCAGCTTTAGGAGAGGAATTCTGAGCTTGCTGCCGGTTTCGTGAGTGGAATTCTGATCTGTTTTGACGTTTGGTAAAATAGAGCCACTCGACGACCTTGAGTACGACAGTCAGTCTTGTCTTTCTCACAAGACCAAGGCCAAGCACAGAGACTAATGAATGCAAGTGTCTGTCTGCAGTCTATGAGAGATTACTTTGGGGGTATTTACACAAATTGCTTATGATACGCTATACGGCTATTTTAGGGCTGGGCGATGTGTACAAAATATTTTAGCAAAATTGCCTCAAAATAATCGTGATATCCAATTACAACATCAACCCCACGGCCGAGGGTGAACTAAACTCACAGCACCTCCTGAGATGATCTGAGATCATTTGCAGCATTCTCGTAGACGACATTATTCTTGCAAACAGTTTTCAGATAAATGAAACTCTTTACATGCGCTTGTTTCACGAGACAGGCTCGTGCTGCACGCCTCAAACAGCGAATCAGACACGAGCATTGATGTCTTTTCTTTTGTCTGTTCTTAATAATATAATAAAGTGTGTTTCTTCAAGCGTGTCTCTGTGACTAACAGCATTTCTTGTCATGTGTCACTTCGAGACATCTTACAGGTCACCCGCCTGTTGCGGGTAGATGAGCAAAATTACCCGTGCATGAAATACATTTGGACGAGGAGCTTGTGAACTGGATTCAGCTTAGTTGCATTTGGCGGACTAGTTTCACACCCTGCACTACTGTTTAATATATTTGGCGACTTCTAGATCCATGGATTTGCCATTTCCAGATATTGTCAGTCATCATCTGTTCGCAATCGGCATCTGGATCTTTGTAAGACATTGTTGATATACGACTTTAATCATTTTGCTTTTGAAGATTCAAGATTCTTCACAGTACCGCCACTCTCTATACGCAGATTGCGCAGTCCACGTAGGGCACCAACTCCCTAGGGGGGCACCATCTTACCCTAAGGGGGCACCAGAAACTCCACTGGCTGCCCATACTCGCACATAATACGTTATTCTAGGACCCGGTATCAGTTGCGACTCCTCACCTTTCTGAGAAATTCTTTATTTTGAAACAATAATCGGTCACTTTTGTGATTGTGAAGAGCATTGATTAATGTGCAAAAGCGAGTGATATTTATACATGTAAAGGGACATCACATGACTCGTGTCAGTGCTGCAGAATACATTGAAGTCTATGAAGTGAAAGATATTTATACGTGTAAAGGGTCATCACATGACTAGTGTCAGCGCTTCAGAATACATTGAAGTCTATGAAAGTGAGTGATGTTTATACGAGTAAAGGGTCATCACATGACTCACGTCAGCGCTGCAGAATACACTGAAGTCTATGAAAGTGAGTGATGTTTATACGTGTAAAGGGTCATCACATGACTCGTGTCAGTGCTGCAGAATACACTGAAGTCTATGAAAGTGAGTGATGTTTATACGTGTAAAGGGTCATCACATGACTAGTGTCAGTGCTGCAGAACACATTGAAGTCTATGAAGTGAGTGATATTTATACGTGTAAAGGGTCATCACATGACTCGTGTCAGTGCTGCAGAATACACTGAAGTCTATGAAAGTGAGTGATGTTTATACGTGTAAAGGGTCATCACATGACTAGTGTCAGCGCTGCAGAATACATTGAAGTCTATGAAAGTGAGTGATGTTTATACGTGTAAAGGGTCATCACATGACTAGTGTCAGCGCTGCAGAATACATTGAAGTCTATGAAAGTGAGTGATGTTTATACGTGTAAAGGGTCATCACATGACTAGTGTCAGTGCTGTAGAATACACTGAAGTCTATGAAAGTGAGTGATATTTATACATGTAAAGGGACATCACATGACTCGTGTCAGTGCTGTAGAATACATTGAAGTCTATGAAAGTGAGTGATGTTTATACGTGTAAAGGGTCATCACATGACTCGTGTCAGTGCTGCAGAATACACTGAAGTCTATGAAAGTGAGTGATGTTTATACGTGTAAAGGGTCATCACATGACTAGTGTCAGTGCTGCAGAACACATTGAAGTCTATGAAGTGAGTGATATTTATACGTGTAAAGGGTCATCACATGACTCGTGTCAGTGCTGCAGAATACACTGAAGTCTATGAAAGTGAGTGATGTTTATACGTGTAAAGGGTCATCACATGACTAGTGTCAGCGCTGCAGAATACATTGAAGTCTATGAAAGTGAGTGATGTTTATACGTGTAAAGGGTCATCACATGACTAGTGTCAGTGCTGTAGAATACACTGAAGTCTATGAAAGTGAGTGATGTTTATACGTGTAAAGGGTCATCACATGACTCGTGTCAGTGCTGTAGAATACACTGAAGTCTATGAAAGTGAGTGATGTTTATACGTGTAAAGGGTCATCACATGACTCCTGTCAGTGCTGCAGAATACACTGAAGTCTATGAAAGTGAGTGATGTTTATACGTGTAAAGGGTCATCACATGACTAGTGTCAGTGCTGCAGAATACATTGAAGTCTATGAAAGTGAGTGATGTTTATACGTGTAAAGGGTCATCACATGACTAGTGTCAGTGCTGTAGAATACACTGAAGTCTATGAAAGTGAGTGATGTTTATACGTGTAAAGGGTCATCACATGACTAGTGTCAGTGCTGTAGAATACATTGAAGTCTATGAAAGTGAGTGATGTTTATACGTGTAAAGGGTCATCACATGACTAGTGTCAGCGCTGCAGAATACATTGAAGTCTATGAAAGTGAGTGATGTTTATACGTGTAAAGGGTCATCACATGACTAGTGTCAGCGCTGCAGAATACATTGAAGTCTATGAAAGTGAGTGATGTTTATACGTGTAAAGGGTCATCACATGACTAGTGTCAGTGCTGTAGAATACACTGAAGTCTATGAAAGTGAGTGATGTTTATACGTGTAAAGGGTCATCACATGACTAGTGTCAGTGCTGTAGAATACATTGAAGTCTATGAAAGTGAGTGATGTTTATACGAGTAAAGGGTCATCACATGACTCGCGTCAGCGCTGCAGAATACACTGAAGTCTATGAAAGTGAGTGATGTTTATACGTGTAAAGGGTCATCACATGACTAGTGTCAGCGCTGCAGAATACATTGAAGTCAATGAAGTGAGTGATGTTTATACGTGTAAAGGGACATCACATGACTAGTGTCAGCGCTGCAGAATACATTGAAGTCTATGAAGTGAGTGACATTAAATATCTCATAATTTTCATTAAATATGACCTTATCGTTAACGAATATCGGAGACTCCAGTTATTGAACTCATTTAAATTCACCAAGAAAACGCTTCGACCTAAACATAAACGAGTCCTTTTATTACTTTCTGCTATCAAAGCAACTGCAAGCTTTTTTTCCTCTCTTCCAAATACATGTTTTCAATGTTTATTGTGCACACCTCCCACTATTTTTACGGGGCAAACTGATAAAATCGCCCCTCTGTGATGCTTTCTGCAACTCTTGTCATGTGGAGGGCGATGCGACGCATGACGCTGAACCAAATTAAAACTGCACGAGAAGTCGTCTGTCCGAGGCAAAGACACAAAATCTAATGACAATCACCTCAGCATCAGTGTAGGTGAGTTTAAGTCGACGTTGACCAGGAGGAAGGTTTGAGTTGTCGATTGAGTTCTGTTCAGTTCATTTTTTACATGTTTTGTTCATATTTTAATCGTCGTGTTTTATGTAATATTCTGTTTTTCATATGTTGTGTTTTAGTGGCCTCCGCTGAAACATTCATCTGCTTCGTGTCTCTGTTGTTCATCTGTTCTGTGAATGAAAATAAAAGCTATTAAATGTCTTATTATAATTAGAATATGAAAATTAAAATGACAGGTAATAATAGATTATGACGGAATTTGTACAAACCTGTCGGTCTAACGCAAGCACTGAATTTCAAACATTAGATGGACAGAAAATATGGACAAGTTCTTGAAGAGATAAAATATTGACGATGGTTAGCCTATGTGGGATAGTGGTGTGCCGTAGAATGTTTTAGTCGTAAAAAGTGTGCCGTGGCAGAACATTTTTTGGGAAACACTGGCGTAGGGCATCAATTTGGCCAGCGGAGGCCCTGATTCTTCATGTTGGGTAACTGATGATTCAGTTACTGTATTTCACAGTAGAGGCAAGAGAGGATATTCAGACAGAAATGTGAATGTAACTTTGATTTCTGTGGGATGGATAAACCCAGTGCAGCTGTGAAACAGACTTTCGGCTGCCAGTGACATTTGTACTGCTCGCTTTGACGAGTCTTGACTTCAGTGAATGTAATATGAGTTCAAACGCTTATATTGGTGACAGATGTCAGAACATCAAAGACGCACAGCCAGAGAGACTGAGGGGGAAGTAGGAAGATGTTTTACATTTGTTTTTAATCAGTTTGAAGGCGAATGCTGCCACAACCTGCGCTAGAAGAAACCAAACGTATGGATCTGATTTGATATTGGCTGTCCATCCTGGTTGCGTGAGTAGTAGCTGAATTCACAAATATGATGGGCGGCCTGGTCTGGCCATTTTGTTCTGTTCTTCACTCAAAACTATTGTGTGAAAGAATGCTACCGCTATGCTATTGTCGAAAGAATATTGCGGTCATGAATATAAAGTCACATGTACTTTAATGGTACATTTATGGTGCTTTTTTGTACTTTTAGGAGCTTGGCAGTTAAAATCCCTGTCCACTTTTTGTTGTACGGAGAAGAGCATCTTGGGTATTCGGACTAGTAGGGCTGTAAAATAAATCAAAGAAATAATTGAAATGACAAGACAGCTAACACAATGAACTAATCATGTGTAAATTATAGCAGTCCATGAAGTTCTACTCATTGCATTAAAATGTTTTATTTGTTATTTAATGTGTGTTTTTGCAGCGATTGAGCATTGTAACCAATTACAGACAAGTCTGTTGCTCACGTCTGTTTATAATTTATTCCAAATTCGAAAACTTTATTTTTCATGCTTCTAAGAAGCATGCTATGCTAATATGAAGTTGACTGTATACTCGTCATTTACTTATAAAACAGCTATAAAGTAATTCAGAGAATGCATTACATTGTTGAGAATGCAATCCAATAAGTCTCTTAAGAAGGCAATATATTGTTTATTTGCATATTATTGAACATACACGGATGAGCCCAAACATTATGACCACACACAGTTGAAGTGAATAACGCTGATCATCTCCTAACAAGGCCATGTGTCCAGGTCTGGGTAGATTAGATGGTGAGCGAACAATTAGTTCTCGTAGTCAATGTGTTGAATGCAGGAGAAATAGGCAGGAGACCTGAGTGACCCAATTGTTATGGCCAGACGACTGGGTCAGAGCATCTCTGAAATGGCCAGGCTTGTGGGGTGCTCCCGGTCAGCAGTGAGCAGTGGTGAGTACCTACTGACAGTGGTCTGAGGAGGGACAAACCACAAATCAGTGACTGGGCGTTGGCGCTCCAAAGGCTCATCGATGCTCGAGGGCAACAAAGACTGTCCCGTTTGGGAAGTGATGGCACCAGGATGCACTGTGGGAAGATGACAAGCCAGTATAGGGAGTGTGATGCTCTGGGCAAGGTTCTGCTGGGAAACCCTGGGTTTGGACATTCATGTGGACATCAATTAGACACGTGCCACCTACAGTACCTAAAAAATCGTTGCAGACCAGGTACCCCCTCATGGCAATGGTATTCCCTGATAGCATTGGCCTCTTTCAGCAGGATAATGTGCCATGTACACTGACTGTTTGGGAATGGTTTGAGGAACATGATGAAGAGTTCAAGATGCTGCCATGGCCTCCAAATTTCCCAGACTACAATACGATTGAGCATCATGGGATGTTCTGGACCAACAAGTCCGACCAAGGTGGCTCCACCTCGCAACTTACAGGATCTGCTGCTAATGTCTTGGTACCAGATACCACAGGACACCTTCAGTGGTCTTGTAGAGCCCATCCCTCGGCGAGTCGGCACCGTTTTGGCAGCACGTTTTGCATATTAGGAAGGTGGTCATAATGTTTTGGCTCATCCGTGTAAGCCTATCATTGGACTACAGTACACCACAATTAACGTTGCAGTTGAGTTCTGCATACTTTTGCGTAAACATAGGACTTTAGGTTGCTGTGACAAGTTAAACATCATTTTAAACTTAGTAAAACACTTCTCGAGATCCTGCGTACAGAATTGCGCTCCGTCCAGCTGTGTTCGAACGCAAAAACTCGCCCTCAACTTAAGTCTGAGTGTGGTTTGTTTGTACAGCTGGTGATGCGCTTACTGCCCCCTGCTGAAAACAGGTGGTAATATAAGCTTGAATACCTGCGATTGTAGGAATTAGGGATTGGACAATATATTGAATTTCAGTGTATCATGAACCCAAAAAAGTTCCATCCATTTTGAGGCAAAACTCGATATTTTGAAATTTGCAACATAGTTTTCCGTCCATGTGACCATTAAAGAAGGCTTGGTAAAGTTGACATGACATTTACTTGATGAATTGATATCGAACCACAGGATATATTTTCTCTTTTTGCGTAAGCTCCGTCTGGCGGTCCAATGAGATTGCTACTCGAACCGTCAGATCCTGCCGGAGATAGGAGGCAGGGGGAGAGGAGCCTACCCCCGTGCGGGACAGGACTTGACTGGTGGCGGTGGGGAGGTGGAGGTTGCTGTGATGGCACACTGAAACAGCAAAGAGGTAAATTTTGAGCAAGCTTTTAAAGCAATGGCTGATGTATGATTGGCTAGGAGCTGACTGGATAATGGTGTGATGATGTACATCTGCGAGTCTCCCGCTAGAACTACGCTTACGCTTAAATCGCTAACGCTTGATTTTACCGCTATTGCTTTTTTCCTGCACTTTACAGGGTTTATAGGCCATTAAAGTGCTTAAAGTGCTTGAATTTAGCTTTGAGAAATGGAAGTACTGGAATACTGGGAAAATTGTTTTTCTTTTGTTTGAAAAGTACTTGAGATTATTTCTTCCGTGTAATGTGTGTCCATCAAAGATGAGATCCTGCACTCCGCTTTTATTGAATAACACGACTCTTATTATCTTTTCTGTTGCATACAGACATAGAAAAAAATTTAAAGAAATATAATTTTTGGACTTCTCTCTCGTTAATAAACGGGAACGCTGTGTGAGTCTGTGAGATACACGTTAAACTCTTGAAGTGACAGTACCATTTTAGCGCTTGTCATGAAAATTCTGTGTTATTACTTGCAAATTATACACATTATTTCAAACAGTGACAACCCATATCATTATTATAAATACAATTTCATGATATACTATTAACCGATTGAATGTGGAATTTTTTTTATAACTTTAAAAAGTTAAAATGTGCTAATATTGATGACAAACAAATTTGTAAAAATAAATGAATATGCTATTTAACATCCTTTTTCAGGACAGGTTCTGTTGTTCTGCACATTTTTTGAAGGTTTATTTATTTGTGATCTTTTCTTATAGCGAATGGTATATGAGAAACTCTTATTTAAACTTTGACAATTTGTATTGTGTATTAAAGAACTTTATTTTGATGAGAAATGTTTCAAAAATCAAAACACAATTTTCAGGCATATTTTGTCATTTAAGTGTTATAATATCGAATAGAAATTATATTGAATGGTGAACATTGAACATTGAATGGTTAATATTGTATATTAAACAGAATTGTGAGATGACCATATCGTCTTATTAATTAACCTACTTTAATCGCAAATGTTCGCAATTACTAGGGCTGCCCTCTGATCAGGGACGGATTATGACTTTCCAAGGGCCCCCCTCCACCCAAAAAGTTGTTGAGCGGGGTCGTTGTTCATGCCCGAAAGTGTTTTCAAGCGGGGGGGGTCACCAAACTAGATCGCGCAGCCTTAAAGCCCAGGGCACCCCCGGGCAGCCAAGGGCTCCCTGGGCACTGGCCCCATTGGCCCGGTTGGTAGTCCGTCCCTGCCTCTGATAGTCGACCAAATGGTTAGTCGATGAGAAGTGTCTTGGTCGGCCAAGTTTTGATTGGTCGGTTGTTCGCAGAAAAAACTCCACATAAAAACGACGAACACCGTTAGTAGCGCTGATTGGATGCTGTGTGGTACTATGGGGTAATTTTCGTTAAGCAGTGTTAGGGTTAATCCTACACAATAAAGCAAGACACCTTGATTTCAAACATAGAACTGTATTTATTATTTATTTTAGCAAAAAATTCTAATGAAACTGGAGAAAAAGTGCAATTAAAATGTGTGTTCAACTTTTTAAAAGATTACAACAGTTGTGAACATCTTTCTGGCAAAGAACTGACTTCATCCGTGCATTCTCTACCGGATGGGTATTTCGTTATCTGGGAAAATACATCATGTGAGTGAATACATTTGTCCCGATATATATATATATATATATATCGCGATATCCAATTACATCGGCAACACCCGGCCTAATGGATCATGAATATTCTTGCTTTAGTGATTTTGCAATGAAAATGTAATTATTAAAAAAACGAAAAACGAAATACATAGACAGCTTTTCTGTCATCTGTTCTTAAAAATATAATAAAGTGTTTCGTCAAGTACATGTCTGCGTCTATGGGCAAATTATATGTAATATTAATTTAATAATAATAGTCTAATAATAATAATAATTGAATACATGGGAAAACGAGCCAAATATCGCCTTGACATGGTCAAAGGCATCAGCCATCGTCGATCCCAGAGATCATCATCCGTCGGCACAACCCTAATGTGCATTTCTCTCTATAATAAATATATAGTAAATATCATTACCGCTTTTGCCTGTGTCGCTGCGGCTCGCTTCACGCGTGCACTTGTATGTATATTTTAAAGGCTCGTTATTATGGTTTAGTATTTCTCTGTAATGTAGAACAGTGTTAGCAATGATTACTTATTCTTTCTCAGCCCTGGAACTCAAACCATTTTCTGATGCACCCTCCCAAAAAAATATATTTAAGTAATTAAATTAATATCATAAACATGCGAATAGTCGACTAATGGCTTAAACTAACGCCTACTAGTCGACTCGGGGCAGCTCTAGTAATTACAATACCAAGCGAAGTAATAAACTATTATGATTTTTGTCATATCTGTCTTTGTGTTTCACAGTTTTAATTAATTATCAGGAAAATGGGAGTAAATTATGTCAAAATTTTAATTTTGGATGAGTTATGTCATTAATAAGCTGCAAAAAGAAAAAACAGAGTAAATTCATTGCAGCAATGCTTTACCACATCTGTAACTGCAATCTGTGACTTTACGCAATTTATTTCGTTGTCTCGGAGGAATTGGGAGGGGGTGCTGATCTCACCATTACCGCCGGTTACCAGATTCGCCACACACACTTTCATTGAGTAATGGCGGCTCTTTGATGCTTTTGTTGGTGGTGAGTGTGTGTGTATTCCTCCCTCTCTCTCTCTCTCCTCTCTCTCTCTCTCCCTCTCTCTCTCCCACTCCCTCCCCCTAAGCTCTATTTTCTCATCTTTTCTCTCTTGAGCTCTGAGTGAGAGACAAAGACCCCCACCCTCCCCGTTCCCTCTGGAAGCCGTCCGTTCTGCACACACACGCGCTTAAACACTCATGTGCTCATTGCAGACCGGGAGCACTGCTCTGCATGTGGGATTGAGTTTTCCTTTCCATACTATGACTGTGTGCCGGAGAGCTGCGTTTTAACAATCGGCAGTTTGTGTATGTGGGGAAACTAATTTAACGGATATTACAAACACTGGTGGACTAGGATTTCTCGTCTTTAATGGAAGGACTGTTGTACCACGGTAAACGCTTTTCCTGCTGCTCAGAGCTAGCCACATCTCTCCTGACCGTGTGTGTGCGTGTGTGTGTGTGTGTGTGTGTGTGTGTGCAGTGAAAGAGTAGCACTCCATGCAAAGGGCTTCCATTTGTACAGATTGTAATGAGTTCTGCTTATGTCTAAATGAGGTAATCAGATTTCTGAAGGTTTAGGTTATACATTATGCATATCAGAAGCATGCATCATGCAATGATGATATTCAGGAATGGACATTTTTATTTGATTAATTGTTTTGGAGAATCGTTGCTTATTTGCACTGCCAAAAGTGTAAACGTTTACTGTTATTGGAGTAGGGATGTAACGGCTTCAAGGTTTCACGATATAACTCAGTTTTAAAAACGTCAAATCTTCTCATTGACGTTATTGCATGGATATGATATCACCGATGTTTTCAGAACTTTTCTAAAACCCAAATCAGTCTCATTAAGACCGAATCGGCGACGTTTACACAGCAACATATAAACTTCCTCATGTTGCATTGGACTGTCACTCAGTTTTAAAGATGACATGCAGGTGTGGCGAGCGCAGCGCCTCACGAGCACTTCATACAGGCATGTCTGAGCCTGAACCTTTATTTGTGCTGCTAAAGCGGTTAAAGTCCGCTATCTGGGATTACTTTGGGTATTTTAAAGACCCACGAGGCACCATTAATGTTGATGGTTACCCAGTCTGTATAGTTTGTCATAAAAAAGGACCGGCTCAGGGAAGAAACACTTTAAACCTTAATCACCATCTCCGTGAGCACCATCCCAAGGAATTTGCGGAGATTAATGTAAGTGGAAATACAGTTTACAGGATAGTAAATTATAGCCCTTGTTTCGATGTAGTTTACACCAGTTCTAATGACTGGTTAAGCTAAAGTTACGTTCATGCTTTCTGTCACATTCACAAATGCAGCGAACGTATTTAAGCACTCGTTCAACATTGCGATGTGCCAACTGTTTGTTCATTTGCCAAAGTGAAGTGCAACGGTAGGCCAATAATGTGTTTGAAACTACTAATAATATGTTTTATTTGTAAAACATAGTACTAAATAGGGTTCACAAATTACTGAATGCATGCAAATGAATACAGTTGAGGTCAGAAGTTTAAAGTCATTAAAACTAATTTTTTAACCACTCCACAGATTTCATTTTAGCAAACTTAAATTTTGGCAAATCGTTTAGGACATCTACTTTGTGCATGACACATTATAAAGTGATTTTTCCACCAATTGTTTACAGACCGATTGTTTCACTTTTAATTGACTAATATCACAATTCCAGTGGGTCAGAAGTTTACATACACTTAAGTTCACTGTGCCTTTAAGCAGCTTGGAAAAGTCCAGGAAATTCTGTCAAGCCATTAGACAATTATCCAATTAGCTTCTAATTGGCTAACTGGAGTCAATTGGAGGTGCACCTGTGGATGTATTTTAAGGCCTACACCAAGACGTGGACCTCCACAAGGCTGGTTCATTCTTGGGTGTAATTTCCAAATGCTTGAAGCTACAACAATCATCTGTACAAACAATAGTGTGCAAGTATAAACACCACGGGACCACACAGTCATCACACCGCTCATGAAGGAGACGCATTCTGTCTCCTAGAGATGAACGTAGTTTAGTGCGAAAAGTGCAAATCAATCCCAGAACAACAGCAAAGGACCTTGTGAAGATACTGGAGGGAACCGGTAGACGAGTATCTATATCCACAGTAAAACAAGTCCTATATCAACATAACCTGAAAGGCTGCTCAGCCAGGAAGAAATCACTGCTCCAAAACTGCCATAAAAAAAACAGACTACAGTTTGCAAGATTGCAAGATCTTATTTCTTGGAGAAATGTCCTCTGGTCTGATGAAACTAAAATTGAACTGTTTGGCCATAATGACCATCGTTATATTTGGAGGAAAACGGGTGAGGCTTGCAAGCGATGAACACCATCCCAACCGTGAAGTTGTATGTAAACTTGTGACTTCAACTGTATCTGAAGCGTTAACCTGGGCAATACTTATTAAAATATATATAAATACTATATTAAAATTCAGAATTATAAAATAACAAAGTATTTATTTTAGTTCTAATCATCTGACTACTGTACATGTTCCTAAATATTTTCGTTTTTTTTTTCTTCTTTTTTTTTTTACCTTGTCAGATTAAGAGACTGTCCTGATGTTCAATATAAAAGAATTAAAGGATTAAAGTTAAAGAAATGCAAAACAAAATTCAAGAATTGGTTAAAACTGAAATATTGATCTATGTGTTTATCAGACAAATTTCATACCCAAATATGAAACTGCTAATAATATTATCAATGCACCTCAATACCATGTGTGGAGCGGAGGGGGGCGGGGCCAGGCTAGAATGTCGCACGCCCGGTCCCCATCGGCCTGATGGGGCGCGCGAGGGATAAAGGCGGCCGGTGACGACGGTTCGAGAGAGAGAGAATTACGGGCATGTCCGTCGTGTGTGTTTAATGTAAGGGGGTTAAGATGGGCAAGGAGGAGGCGAGAACCGCCTTGTCAATATAAATAATATTTTAATTAAACTCAAACCAAAAGCACAAACATAAACACACACATGACGGACATGCCCGTAATACTCTCTCTCTCGAACCGTCGTCACCGTCATCATTAATATTGGCCAATACCAATATATATATATATATATTCTACATACCTTATGGTTATTGCATATTTTGTCAACTCTGACACAAGAGGTAATATATGTCAAATAAAATAAATAAATATGCCGTTTGGAAGCGTAAAGTTTGCGTTATTTTGCGTCTGTTATTAGTCTGAAGTTTTAAAGTGCATAAATTGATTATTTCTGCTGGACTAAAACAATAATTTTTCTTTTTAAAATGGAATTTGTGAAACTTTAGACTAACTGAAATCGTACAGTCTGTCTTTTATGAAGTTCGACTAACCGACCTAGATAATGCGGTTGTAGCTGTGCTTCGTCCAGCATGTATACGCATTAACCATCGGACCATAACCGACCGTTTAGTGCATGCTCCGAAAGACAGAGGTGACGTGCAACATATGTTTAACACTTATTACCCAGTCAATCATGTATACACTTGGACAGACTGATGAAGGCTGTAGCTCGATTAGAACTGTACTTGTAAACGTACTGATTGTGAAAATCGCTCCATCATGTCATCATATCAAATTCCCACCTGCACCGTGACTGCAATTTCTGTGCTACATCATCAATGATGGTTCATATTTAACGCTGGTTTAATCATTTTGCATCCTTTTAAATATTTACCAGGAATTATTGTGCATGAACGTAAATGTTACCGTACCGTTCCATACGCAGAATGTCGATCAAACACTTCATGCATATTTTTTATAGTCTTTGTAATCAGAATTAAAATCATTCCAAGTGCATGCATAGTTATGTATGATAATTAATCAAACAAATCTATTCTAAGCATTTGAAGTTGTTGTTATTCGTTATCGTGATATTAAGGGAAAATGCAGTTTGATATGAGCGTGTGTGTGCGTGTGTGTGTGTGCGTGTGTGTGCGCGTGTGTGTGCGCGTGTGTGTGTGTGTGTTTGTGTGTGGTTATTATTTCTCTACTTGTACGTCTGTTGTATTTGTGCGTGTTCGTACATGTGTTCGTATGACTGCGTGACCCTGATATTTGGATTATTCTTGACTGATTGCTTTCCTGCACTTGGAAGTGTGCCGTGTGTGTGTGTGTGTGTGCACACAAATGTGTGTCAATTTATGCAAGCGTGCTAGTGTGTGTTAGGTCATCAATGCTGGCCCGAGGGTGTTTGGCAGGTGTTACAAGCTTGTTGGGCAGTGTGTGTGTGTGTGTGTGTGTGTGTGTGTGTGTGTGTGTGTGTGTGTGTGTGTGTGTGTGTGTGTTTTGCCCCAGGGTACTGAATGAGGCATGTTCCTCTCGCAGTATTCCCACTGTAGGGAGGAACGTGTGTGTGTGTTAAATAGGCCGTCATTGTTTATCAGATGCAATGTGTTGCATTCTGTTCAGTGATGTCACAATGAGAATGAATTGTTAATTGAACTGAGACGACTTAACACTTAATTGTCCTTTTGTGTTATCTGTAGTTATTAAAGTGATAAATCAATGCAACTGAATTCACATTTAGCCTACCATTAGTGTCATGATACAGAATGATCTGCAATCTTAAAGGGAATGGGAAGAATAGGCGGGCAAAAAAATTATAATTTGACTTCACTTAATTGGTTATTCAGTTTTATTCAGTAACGACCCTCTACGGACACGTTGGAGAATGAATCACCGTTGGCTAGTACATTTATTTTTTTACTTGGCAAGACTTTTGACAACATGTAACCATCATGCAACTGAAAACTAAAAAAGATGAACCCGTTGGAGTCTGAGGCATTCCTGAGATGCAGAATGTGCATCCGGTTTGCTTTCTGTAAAACGTTTTGCTTTTATTATGAGCGGACACAAATAAAAATAGACCATTTACAGTTTTGAATGATTCCTCCCTCTTATCTGGATGAGTGTATTATATTATATATGAGTATTTTAAGTCATAGATGTTGTTATGAGAAAATAATCCAAGCGGTCGCGCTTTCCAAAGAGGTAAAATATCCGAAAACAGGGAATCTTAACATATACAGTATATATAGTATATATATAAATATGACTTCATGCAATGTAGTACACGAGATTATATATTTCGCTTTTGACCATTTTAATCACATTTCAGCTTGTGCGTGTCACATTCTATAAATGTATATGATGTCATGAAATGGCATTTTTAATAATGATAAAAACTCTTGTTGTAACTGTTTGAAATTTAAAAAAAAATGTGGAACCAAATTTACAATTTGGAACCTAATTATAAAAATAGAATTACACGTATAACAATTATATAATAATTCTATTACCAAACCCCTGCTGTTATTTAATATTTACAGTGTTTTCTGAAATTAAAATATTTCATAATATATGATAGTGGCTTTAAATACTTGTGTATTTACACATTTATTACACTTACTACATTACTACTTTTTTTTGAATGTTTTTATATGTACTTCTGCGATTTACATTGAGTTTAGATTGATATGTGTGACAAGCCCTAAAATGGTACTGTCTCTTTAAGAGAACGGCTGCTTCGTGAGGAACTGTTTACGGTTGAATAAGCGCAGCGCAAATTGAAGCGAGAGAAGTGTGTGAATCTCGCCTGTGGACTCATGCAAATTACAGCAGTGCTGATGTAGGGCCATATAGCACTCTGATATTGCTTAAATATATGTATATATATATAACGTGTGTGTGCATACAAAATCCTTCCACTGGTGAGTGTATATTGGCTATAAAAAGCTAAATTTGGTTTATACGTAAAATAGAGCATTGCAATGGGGCCAAGTTTCCGTCATGTCAAAATAAGAGTCCCTGGTGTGTTGTGTTTCAGGTCTATTTATAGTTAAAATCCTGCATTATTCAACAAATCTTCTTTTTTTCTACTTATTATTGGGATTTTGTTTTAGCAAAAACCTACATATTGTTTTTTTATTTTATTTATTTTGCTCTCTGTTAGCCTATACGTCTTTGCCCGTCATAGTAAGGAAAAAATACATTTCTTAATATAAATATAAATAGATTTTTTTTTTTTTAGAGATTCGCCTCAATCCGGGTGGCGGAGGACGAATCCCAGCTGCCACCGCTTCTGATACGGTCAATCCGCGCATCTTATCACGTGACTTGATGAGCATGTTACCGTGGAGACATAGCACATTTGGAGGCTTCACGCTATTCTCCGCGGCATCCACACACAACTCACCACGAGCCCAACCGAGAGCGAGAACCACATTATAGCGACCACAGGAGGTTACACCATGTGACTCTTTCCCTCCCTAGCAACCGGGCCAGATTCAAGTGTCTTTGTAATTCAGGGCAGAGGTCAAGTGACAGACAGACAGACGTCATGAAAATTATTTCGGAGGGTTTCGCACAGGTTTGTCACAACATCTGAAACTTTCATAGTTCAGTCAACGGCTACAGTACGGTTGATTCTGCATCAGCGCTCTGCTCCCCTATTAATATCAGGTTATTTTGGCAAGTGTCGGTCCTGAGTTCACTGAGTGCAAGTGAGATTTGTGGGTCATCACGGTCTTGCAGTTCTTGTACTTTGTGTCGCCTGTTACACATTATGCTGCTGGATTAAAGGACTAGTTAATCCAAAAATGTACATGTTGACATCTACTCACCCCCATGTTGCTCGA
This sequence comes from Xyrauchen texanus, assembly GCF_025860055.1. Classification (NCBI taxonomy): domain Eukaryota; kingdom Metazoa; phylum Chordata; class Actinopteri; order Cypriniformes; family Catostomidae; genus Xyrauchen; species Xyrauchen texanus. The sequence continues at coordinate 8,825,220 of NC_068285.1, forward strand.
AATGTCCTGAGACGTGTGAAACCAGGTCTAAATGGGGCTGAAGACCTCAAGTCTGATGTCCTGCTCGAGAGTGACCGTGATAAGTCTGCACCATTGAGTTGTATTCAGTTTTCACAGCTTCTCTTCCTTCACTCTTACACAACCAATCAAGCTCAAAGGTCGTATGTCTTCACGTCAGAGAGAGAACACGTGTAGCGCCCCGCCGACAGCTTGATAAGCAGGTGTTTGGGTCCCCGTTTAGGACACACGGACCACTATTGCAGTCTTGCGTGGCCCAGTCATTGGTCAAGTGTTGAGTCGGCCTTTGCACTGCCTCCTGGTCCTCAACGTGTGACGTATGGAAGCGACAGCATCAAGACGGGTGAATATGAAAGGTTTGCATATGGAAAAATCTGTTCAAGTTCATGAGGTGTGACGGACGACTGTTAGAATCGGCCCTTCTAAAATCCTTTAATCTTTGGACACACCATCAATAAATAGAGCGGCTACACTCTGTCATTCACATGTAGATTTGATTAACCGGCTAACAGTATTGATCATGTGATCATGTGTGTATAATTGGCGCCCACAGAGAGCCGTAGAAAGGATGTGAGGGAATCCAGTCGGGATGTGCCAGGACAAGTCGATTAGTTGGCTATCAATCAAATAGTCAATAGTGAAGTTAATTAGTAAATAGCTTTTTTTAAACGTACTCTAACTATTGTATTTTTAGAGACGGTGCTTTAAACGGGATGAATTTACAGACGCAACATATCGGAGAGGGTTTTAAACATGAAAAATGTCTCAGCTCAGCAGGTCCTTACAATGCAAGTGGATGGTGATCTCACATTTGAAGCTCCAAAAATCACAGACAGTCAGCATAAACGTCATCCATACGACTCCAGCGGTTAAATTAATGTCTTCTATAGCGACACGATTGCTTTTGGTGCGAAAAAGATCAATAAAGTACTTTTTAACTATAAAGTATCGATTCTGGCTAGCGGCGTTACGCGCGAGCATATGGGAGCGCTTAGTTCACGCGGTGTTTTAAAGCACCTATGCCACGGCCATCAAAGCACCGCTTTGATAACAAATTCACCACTTTTAACCCTATATTTCTAAACTATTTCTGTCAAATAATATTTTTCAATAGTTTGTCTATGAGTTGTTGGCAAATAATGTTCTGTAACATTATTTGCAAATAAGTGAGATATTTCAAAACATCTAGTTTAAAGCACGTCGTGTTCGTTGATATGTAATCTTTGTGTCCATGTTGATTTTATGCATGTTTGTAAAACATTTATAGCCTTAAAGTTTTAAACAATTTGTGTAAAGGACCACTTTATAATTATTTAAAAAATGTCATGTGCTGTTACCATAGAGTGAAAGGTATTAAAATAATTTCCTTGCACCTTGAATACACGTGTGTACACATCTTAATCATTAATTTAAAAAAAATTATATATTTTTTTTTACAAATATTTTGGGAAACAAGTTTTTTCAAATATTAATGATAAATATTTAATATTTTTTATAAAAATAATTAATTACAAATATTTTAAATCAAAATGGTTTCACTGCTTATTTGATAATAATAATAATAATTAAAGATTATTCCAAGCTACTTTATATTTATATTTATATATATATATATATATATATATATATATATATATATATATATATATATATATATATATATATTTATATAATTGTACCTTTTTTTCTATGACAGTTCAGATGGTTACCAATTAGATAGCCTCTAGCTCCAGAAAAAAAAATATGTTTATCGTTGCAGAGGTGTATTTAGTAATTGTTTTTTGTTAATTGCATTTGTATTTTTGAATAACTTAATAGATCCAGATTAAATAAAAAAATGGAGCGTCGTGTCATTTCTATCAGGAAGACTCGCAGACAGTGAAATTTAAGATGACATTTATTTGATGAATATAAAACAGAAATGTAATGTCTCTCTTTGGCGTAAGCCCCGTCTGGCGGTCCGAAGAAGTTGTACTCGGAACCGTCATATCATGCCGGAGATAGGAGGCAGGGGCGAGGAGCCTACCCCTGTGCAGGACGGGACTCAACAGGTGGTGCTGGGGTGGAGGAGGTTGCCGTGTTAGCACACTGAAACAGCAATGTGATCGATTGTGCGCAGACATATAAAGCATCGGCTTACATGCGATTGGCTGGGAGTTATCTAGCTAATGGTGCGATGATGTACAGCTGCTAGTCTTCCCGCTAAAATTACGCTGCGCTTACGTTGACCGCTAGGTCTTTGGCTGTTGCGTCTCTCTTTTCTGTCTTATGCCATTAGCTTTGTTTTTAAGGTGTGTTCATTTAAAAATAGTTCAGTTTTTAAAAGTGACCCCTGTGTTCCGTTCCATAGTGTTGTGCTCAATCCAGGTGTTTTTGTGCACAAGACTACATCCTGTTTGAACGATACATGATCGTATCTGCCACACATGACCTCAAACCAGCCTAATGAGACAGGCCTTCCATAATACTAACTGATTGTTCAGACAACCCACCGACTAGTCCGTAAAAAAAAAATATATATATATATATATATATATATATATGTATAGTTTTTTAGTGTTTGTCATGTCCAGAGTTGTTCCGAAGATGAGTAATCCATTATCAGAACTCATAAAATATCCCGAGAGCCTGTTCTAAGTGGATTCTCGGTCGTAAAGGTTCTTCCACATCAAAGCAACTTGTAACAGCGGATTTATGGCTGGCAGGGTTTATGGGAGATGTTAGTGTAGCACATCTGTGAATCTGGTGCCATGACCCGGTTCTTGGCCTGAGCTAATATGCAGCTGATGCACGTCTCTTTGCTGTCTCGCTCTACCTCTGTCTCTTGTTTCCCTCCATCTGTTCAGCTAATTCACACTCTTTTGCAACAGCATCACGTTGACAACTTTACAGTGAAAATGTCTTAAGTACCTTCAACTCGGGAGTACAAATGAGTGTCAATGAGGTTAGATCATAGTTCATGTCTGCCTGTCCTGGTCCAGTCATGTCACGTGAGTCAGCGCACATGTTATTGTTTGGTTTGCGTGTGTTTCCAACAGATGTAATTGGTTATCCACAAATGTAGACCAACATCCCAGTTTTGTTTAGCACACTGGATAAACTGACCTAGTTTTGTTAAACCCCTTATTCAGAATAATAACTCTTAATACTGTAATTATAATTATTCTTCAATAGTAGCTTTAATTCTGATTTATTTGGAAGCAAAATTCCAAAGATCTGATTAATGCGTCATTTTAAATGCATTTTAAATTCCATTGTTTTGTTTTTTCTGGAAATAAATGTAAAAAAATAGGGATGTGCTAAAACAATAACGTTTTAAATTTTGCATTGATCCTTGTATTGTTTTTATATTGTTTATTCATGCGTGCATTCATATCTTCTCTCACGTGAACACGCTGGGTCTGTCTAACATGTTCATTTTCACACAGGTTATTATTTATTTATTTATTTAAGTGAGGGTCCTGGGTATCTCAGCGAGTATTGACGCTGACTACCACACCTGGAGTCGAGAGTCCAAATCCAGGGTGTGCTGAGTGACTCCAGCCAGGTCTCCTTAGCAACCAAATTGGCCCGGTTGCTAGGTTTGGTAGAGTCACATGGGATAACCTCCTCGTGGTTGCCCTCGGTGGGGCGCATGGTGAGTAGGGCGTGGATGACACGGAGAATGGCGTGAAACCTCCACACGCGCTACGACTCCACGGTAACGCGCTCATCAAGCCACGTGATAAAATGCGCGGATTGACGGTCTCATACACGGAGGCAACTGAGATTCGTCCTACGCCACCACGAGGACTTGGAGTGCATTGGGTATTGGGCATTCCAAATTCGGGAGAAAAGGGGAGAAAATCAATCAAATCAAAAAAATATATAATAATAATTCAAATTGAAAAATAACATTTAAATTGACGACAGGGCTGGATTGGTAATCTGGCAAACCGGTCATTTTCCCGGTGGTCCGACGCACTTTGGGGCCGATCAGTGACTGACTGGCCATCGGGAGAACCGGGACTAAGCTGAAATGGGCCGGCGCGTTATGCAGAACGGGCCACAAAATGGCGCCACGATATGCCGAAGGGGGCAGCAATATGCAACACCCCCTCCCTCATTTCTCTTCCCCGTCCATTGACAATAATGTGAAAAATGACAAAAACATGTATCAGACTGTAGAAAACCAAACATTAACCATATATTAAATATTGTTTTATGATAAACTACTTACAGTTATTGTAATCACTTTACAATAAGCTTATAAACAGTAAATGCTGGTATCATGAAATAACAATGAACTTCTTTTACAGTCTTTGTTGTTCTTTGTAAATGTTAGTTCATAAAAATACAATAGTTCATTGTTAGTTCGCAGTGCTTTAACTCATGTTAACTAATACAACATTTGATTTTCAAAATTTGTAATTAGAAATTCGATTTTTAAAAATACATGCTGTAAAAGTGTTGTTCATTGTTAGTTCATGTTAACCAATTATTTAAACATTAATATGTTTAATATGTAAGATTAAACAACATGAGAAAACTGTACTGATAACCGGAGCTCCTGAAATAAAACCAAATAATAACGTTACTTTTTCGATGTCTATTCTTGTCATATATTCATCAACAGTCAATCATGTTTTAATTAAAACTGTTTGATTATCACCATGATGCATCTTTTTTGTCCCGTTAGCATTGCCAAAATAAAATAAAAACCTTAATATCGATGAACATTTTCATCTGTAATTTTTTGGACATATTTTTGGGTCTTTTACTGATAATTTTTTTTGATCTAATTAAAAATGGACCGTATTATGCTTATTAGAGTAACATTTGTATTTTAATGAATCGTTCATTTAGCAGCATGCTAATGCTAAACCATATTAGCTCATTTATAGCATTAGGTCACGTCCACACTAATACATTCCGTTTGAATATACATTGATTTCACTACATTTACATCTCATCCACGGTGGGATGGCTTGTCCTCCACCGAAAATACTCTCCATGACCGCATAGGCCTACCTTGGTAAAATGATGATGTTATTTAACTTGACAGTGTAGTAGGTATTACGTGAGATTGGGGTGTATCTCGATATTTTCTGGGATTTTGCCAATAACGATAAACGGACGATTTTTGCATCCTTAAAAAAAAAAATGTTTTTATAGTCTTATATTGTACTAGTTCCCTCTTACAACATATTAATAGCATAACATGATAATATTGATTGTTGATATTATTAATCGAAACAGTATATTGAAGGAAAAGAGGTCTTTATTATTTAAACCGAATCCATTCGATCGTCCATTGTGATGTCGTTGGTGACAGCGTTTGATATATTTTGCCTTCTGTCGCTTTTTTTGTCGTAAGGAACTTTTTTGCTAAATGATTCGGACAATTTTGTTGAGTGTGTGAAGCTGCGAGCTTTTCATATTCGTCATATTCAGTGTGGCGGGTAGTTAGAAGATGGTGAAACAGGTTGGACGTCGAGCTGCTTTTGACTGGAACCGATTTTCGGCACAGTTTGCAGATTGCCGTCTTTTGACTAGCATCTGACCTTTCAAAACCAAACCACCTCCATGCTATTGACGACCACCCACGTCTAGCAATTAAATCTAGCATGCGTTGCGGAGGTTGTTGGCGTTTGATCTTCTCCTCTTGCCGTTTCTTTGCTCATTTTTATCTTCGGTCATACACACCGCAAACATCCGCATGTGTCGTAGTATATACAACTTTCCCGCAGCACGCAGTGAATTCGTGGACACTTAATACGGCTTTTTGATTGTTTTTTGAAAATGAGTGACATACTCGATAATGTGATTTCACATATCGTTAAAACAACGATTGCGATATTATCGTAGGCGATATATATATCGCACACCTCTAACGTGACTATGTTGCAGTAGACAGCAAGACGCTGCTCGCTAGGTTTTAGAACAGAACTAGCGTGAATCAGTGCATCACAAAAACAGAACATTAAGATCAGACTCGAGAAAAGCATGTTGAGTTGATTACTCAGTGTTTAGAAGAACCAGTCATCTGGTTGCAGTGTCTTTAAACAGTTCACCACCTACACACTCACTCACACACACACACTCACACACACACACAGATGCAGTTCAAGAGGCGGTTGTTTTGTGATTCATCTCTTTGCTTATTATTCTCTGTAAGTGTCTGACACTTGATAGCGCTTTTCCTTGTAACTGGAAGCCTGCAAACATGTCGTTTCCTTCCCTGATGCCTGTGCACGTTCACTTGTATCCCAGCGCTGAGTCCGGTTACAAATGACTCTCCTGATTCATCATTGTCCAAATGCATCCTCAATGTGTCCTCTCTTAAAACTATTAGCCGACACTGATAGTTCGATACTTACTCGCCTTTGTCAGCAGTTCTGTGTTTCGCTCAGGAATTATGAAGAGGTCCAGCAGCTATTTTATATATCATTTCTATTGAACATGAATTGGACAGGCCAACATTTTATGAGCGCCACAAGGAGAAATGCAACATAAATACAGAGGTAAAAAAAATAAAGGATATTTTGCACGTATTTTTGTTTATTCTAAGAATGTGCTCTTCTCTACTCTGTCTAATAACAGGTCTGGTTTGGGCCTTGTTTGCTTCTCAGTGTGTTATGAATATGACAAATACATTCATTTGGCATGCATGATAATGCTGGGGGACTTGGCTGCACTTTTGTCCCAGATAAGAGCTGCTCTGCACCGCAGGCAGGGGGCGCATACGATCCTGTGCGTCTGACCCGGAAAGATCAGGACTGACCTATAAAAGCACATGCTTTCTAAAGGTGCTGAGATGACAGAATATACTGACCTTTCATTTTCTCTTTCTCTCTTTCTGCAGATATTTCCAGTATTTCACTTTACACAGGTGAGAGACTTTTCCATGAATTCCCTCCTGTCACGTACTGTTATTCTTTTCAACCGTCTGAGATGCCGCTTGCATGCATGAAGAGAGGAAGAGGAGTGCAGTCTGGACTGGTCTATTGTGGGTAGTGGTTGCTGAAGATCAGGGGTTTTCAATGTGTTAAACAGGAAGCCCAAACACCCATAAAATCGACAAGACTTCATTTTATTTGGGCGGATTATATACATACAAATATGTTTTATATTGGCCATTACTAGAGTTTGACATTGATGTGATGCTTGCCCGTTTAAGACTCAACAGCTTGCGTGTATTGGGTGGTTTGGGGGGGGTCTGACCAGGCCAGCAGAAAAAATACTTAAAGTTGAGCTCTGCCTCTCCTTTAATGTGAGTCCATGTTATTATCCACCAGGTAAAAATAACCAAATTTGAGATTTTTCTGGGTCAGAGTTGGTCTTTGGTGGTCGGCCGACATACATGTTCATCCACATACACAAAGTTTGTTTATTACATAATTGCAAATATTTAAGATTTAACATAATTATGTATTTGCAGGTTTTATTTCATGTCTTTGTTGGATATGAACCTTTTGAATTCAAGTAAATGTTTTGCTTCAATCAAACTAAACTTAACCTTTACGTTGCGCTCCGGTCATTTTGACCCTGACAACTTTTTGTTTTTACGATAAATTTTTTTACTTAATCCAATTGGAATAAAATTCCTTGACTTCGTTCACATATTGTATCTGAAAACACACCAAAAAATTGGACCATTTTCTTGACGTTTTATTGTTTTATTTCACTTTGTTACACTTGTTTTGTTCCCGGTCAAAAATGACCGGTCACTGGAAATGAATGGATTAGATACAAAATACTGAAATATTACAGTAAGTGTTCAGGAGCATCCCGATACTTTAGATGAGCATCATGTCGATGTGTGTTTACACACACAAAGTCCTCGGACATGCGCGCACGCACACACACACTCACACACACACACTCATATGCGCACGCGCACACACACACACACTCACATGCGCACACACATTAACACACTCACATACACACTAAACACTCACATATACACCCACATACACGTTAACACACTAACACACTCACATATACACACACACACGTTAACACACTCACATATACACACACACACATTAACACACTCACATATACACACACACTTTAACACACACACTAACACACTCACATATACACACACTTTAACACACTAACACTCACATATACACACACAGCACTTACACTGTACAAACTATAGATTCTATCCTCTAACCCTAACACAACCCTAAACCTAACCCTCACAGAACACTTTCTGCATTTACACACTTGCATATACACACACACTGCTTAGCATGATCACTAACACACTCGACATATGGACACACTACACATGTCACACACATAACACACTCACATTATACACACATAACCATATACACTACACAGCTTGTAACTTACACACACTATCCTCAAATCACACAAACACACTCACATATACACACACTTTAACACACTAACACTCACATATACACACACACACACACTCACATGCGCACACACACACACACACACACACTCTCACATGCGCGCGCACACACACACACACATTAACACACTAGCATATACACACACACACTAACACACTCACATATACACACTCACACACTAACACACTCACATATACACACACACATTAACACACTCACATATACACACAAATATAACACACTAACATATACACACACACTAACACACTAACATACACACACACATTAACACACATACACACACTAACATATACACACACACATTAACACACACACTAACACACTCACATATACACACACATTAACACACTAACACTCACATATACACACACACTAACACACACACACACACACACACACACATGATGTGTTGAGTACCCTCTTGTCCATCGCCTTTCCATGAACACACTTTGAGGAATATTTTTAAGATCTACTTATATTATGTTGCTTTTGGGCTCGTTTGAATCGGGACAGTCTGCTGTAAGTTACGATGTGTCATTGTCTGTTATATGGTTCGGGAAGTAGTAAGGAAAAATGTGATGATTAAGGCAAAAAGCAATTCATTTTTTTTATATTTTTTAAAATAGTACAAAACTTGTCATAATGACTAAAAATAAGTTAATAAAATGATGCAATACGATATCTGGTGATAATAAATGCAATAGGAGAGATTTATTTACAATCTTAGTGGGTCGGTCATTTTTGACCGGGAACACAAAATGTGTATGAACACAACACAAGCTTTAAAGCATAATACTGAAACTGAAACTAAAAGGTCCAACTAACTTTAGTCTCGGCTTCAGATACACTCGAAGATCAGAAATTGCATGATTTCAACATTTGTTTGGTTTCGAGCAAGCACATTCGCTAAACTGGGACAGAATGAAGAGATTTTTAACTGAGGTGCCGGGACACCGTTCTGGACCGTTCCATCTCACCGTTCCATCTCTGTTTAATACTATGCTACTTATATCATAGTACTGCATGATTAGCATGTTCATATACCAGATTATATACCTATATTAGCAGGGTCGTATCCAAAATGCATGGTGATACGATTGCACTTGTTTGTATGCAGCATGACAACTCAGACATATGGTATACTAATAAACAAAGCCTCTAATTAGTCCGCAGTAGTTCCTTTTGTTGTTGTTAGATTGTTATGTTGGTGGGTGAGCATGTCTTTATGTGTGTGTTTCATGTTTGGGTGTGTAAGTTGAGGTTTGGGGTCTCACTGAGCTTCGTTTGCTGTGGTGACGAGAGGAAATGATGTGATGAGTCATTAACACACTGTCAGTGTCTTAACGTTAATATTCATTAGGGCGAGATCTCGACAGTCATTCGAGGCGCCGTGTGGGACAGACCTCGACCGTCTGGGGGCCTCATGATCTCTGCTGCCATAGAAACGACAGCATCATATGCACATCACTGACGATTCATGCTGCGGCAATAAACTCGATTTGTGTTTTCCTGCGGTAGTTCTCCTGGAAATGGAATGCTAATTAAGACGTGAGGCTCAATGCGTGTATTATAATTAAGGCATTACAATAAAGGAATGAGGTCTGTTTGTTTTTCTGTGTTGATGGAATAGTTCAAATGAAAATGAGTCATAATTAATTCACCCTCGTTCCAAACCGGAATGACTTTCTCTCTCGGAATGCCGAAGGCAGAATGTTAGCTTCTTTTTTTCAATATGTTTTAGCCTGCGTCAAACCCCCCCAAAAAACAATGAGTTGCTTTGTTGCAGCGTTCTGTGTTAACGATTTGCACCTGAGTTCACCAGCAGGTGTCTTATTAAAGATGCAAATGTTTACCATCTTTCAAAGCTAATGAACATAATTTATTCAATTACTCTCCAGCTGTGCTTTCATGTCTCTTAATAGCTGTGCTTGGAATGGCGCACTAAGTCTTTCTGCTACATGCTTACTGTGTACTCTTTTAAAATAGCATGTGATGCAGTATACAGTATGCAACGAGAAATGTTTAAAATGTGCAATGCTTCATTGTCGCTGCATAACCTCACTACTATGTTTAATTTAACGAGCCATTTCCATGTTATTATCTCAAAGATAAAAACAGTTATTTGATTTGATGTTTTCTGGTCAAATAATGAGTCAAGTATTTTCTTCTGGTTTATTCAGTGCACTGGAAATAAAAGTCCAGCACACTGAGTTTTCCACACATACATATTGTGAATGCCGATAGTTGCCAAATGCCGATAGTTGCCAATGCCGATAGTTGCCAATGCTGATAGTTGTCAATGCCGATAGTTGCCAATGCCGATAGTTGCCAATGCCGATAGTTGCCAATGCCGATAGTTGTCAATGCCAATAGTTGCCAATGCCGATAGTTGTCAATGCCGATAGTTGCCAATGCCGATAGTTGCCAATGCCGATAGTTGCCAGATGCCGATAGTTGCCAATGCCGATAGTTGCCAATGCCGATAGTTGCCAATGCCGATAGTTGCCAAATGCCGATAGTTGCCAATGCCGATAGTTGTCAATGCGGATAGTTGCCAATGCCGATAGTTGTCAATGCGGATAGTTGCCAATGCCGATAGTTGTCAATGCGGATAGTTGCCAATGCCGATAGTTGCCGATAGTTTTTTAATGATTATTCCAACATGTTCGTCTGTTGTCGGCACTTGAACAATAAACGGCATTTGAGATTTTATTCATGTTGGACACTTGTAGCCTTTATGTGCCCGTTAAAGTAAAGAAAGACTTAGTGCTGTCAACGTTAACATATGCGATTAATTTACAGCTGAAGTCAGAAGTTTACATACAATTTAGCCAAATACATTTAAACTCAGTTTTTCACAATTCCCGACATTTAATCGTAGAAAACATTCCCTGTCTCAGGTCAGTTAGGATCACTACTTTTATTTTAAGAATGTGAAATGTCAGAATAATAGTAGAGAGAATTATTTATTTCAGCTTTTATTTCTTTCATCACATTTTCGTTGGAGTGGTGGTGGTGTAGTGGGCTAAAGCACATAACTGGTAATCAGAAGGTTGCTGGTTTGGTCCCCACAGCCACCACCATTGGGCCCTTGAGCAAGGCACTTAACTCCAGGTTGCTCTGGGGGGATTGTCCCTGTAATAAGGGCTCTGTAAGTCGCTTTGGATAAAAGCATCTGCCAAATGCATAAATGTAAATGTAAATTCCCATTATGAGATTAATAGCAATTAAAACATTTTAATTTACTGACAGCTTTACCGAGAATGTTAAAACATTTTCTATTAGGGCTGGGCGATATGTAAAAATAATGTTATCGATAATTGCCTTAAAATATATCACGATATACAATCACATCGTCAACCCCCCGCTGAGGGTCGTGAATTTATTTGCTTTATTGATTTTGCTTTAAAAATTTAATTCATTTATTGAAAAAAAAAAAGACATTTCTAAATTTAAATTGCACTTTTAAACTAAACAAAAAAAGCAGTAAAATCTTATTTAACCACCTCCCCAAATCCAAACATTTACCGGCTCCATTTGCCATCACGCAAGTAGGTGACAACAGGTGGAAAAATACTAATAGCGGACAGATTAACAACTAAAGACAATAATAATCCAAATAAATAAGCCTAATAAATTCCCTTGTGTTCCCAAAATAATACTGGAAAATGTGTGTTCTTATCGAATTTGTGTTTATAATTCATTTTGGTAACACAGTTAATGCTGCCTAAAGAAAATAAAACTCAGTTTTAGGTTCAAGGTGAACGTGTCTTGCATTACTTTATGATTTAATGACTTTCGTCTGTTTCATTAATACATCGATATATATTACTGAACCGGCAGAGTTGCGTTCACAATGCATGCTAACCGCGTGGATGTAAAGCGCATTAATAAATCAATAATTAATAAATAAATCTACATTCTATAGATCGATTATATAAACTATCGGCTGATTAATCGGCCTTTCCCACCACCTTAGTTATCGGTATCAGCGATGTTGTAAGGTAGTGGTACAATATAGAGCTCTACAGTCTAGTTCCTGAAGTAAAAATCACATTTATCAGCAGAATTTCTGTTGAAGAACTACATTACCCATAATCCTGAAGAGAGATCCACCAATCAGAGAATCATGGTGAACAAAGTGTACCAAAAGAGCTCTGCAGCGACCGCCCACTCCCATGATGCACTGTGGATGATGAGTCACTCTCCTACATTCTCAAACTACTTATACTGTATATTTGCTTATATCTGAATATTTCGCAATAAACTTAAAATGTATTTTTCTTTAAATCTCTTGATTTAAGCAAATCAACAAATCAAGTAAATAATCTATTCTTTAAATCAGTAGTTTTATATTTCCACGTTTTTTTGGAGTAAAGACGCGGACTACCACCCCTGGAGTCACGAGTTTGAACTCAGGGCATGCTGAGTGACTCCAGCCAGGTCTCCTAAGCAACCAAATTGGCCCGGTTGCTAGGGAGGGAAGAGTCACATGGTGTAACCTCCTCGTGGTCACTATAATGTGGTTCTCACTCTCGGTGGGGCGTGTGGTGAGTTGTGCGTGGATGCCGCGGAGAATAGCGTGAAGCCTCCACACGCGTTACGTCTATGCGGTAACGCGCTCAACAAGCCACGTGATAAGATGCGCGGATTGGCGGTCTCAGACATGGAGGCAACTGAGATTCGTCCTCCGCCACCCGGACTGAGGCGAGTCACGACGCCACCACGAGGATCTAGAGCGCATTGGGAATTGGACATTCCAAACTATGAAAGTACCCCGTTATATTGATATATACCATGAAACTGCATGATTACTTTATGTGTGTACCATTGTTTTTATGTACTGCTCCAAGGTACGTCAAAGAATACCATGGGACAAGGCTAAAAACATTATGTTAGTACCATGGTAAATGTCCAAAAAGCATAGTTGTACCATGATATTTTTTTTTGTAAGTGGTGCATCTACAATATTCAGTTATTTACGGTCTCATGAGGAAATATACATTGACTTTTGTGTCACTTTTCAGTCACAAAATGAATTATTAGGCTTACTGTGTCCCAACCAACCCCCATAACATACCTCGCACATATTTATGAGTAGTCGCCATGCGCGAGGGAAACGTGCGGCCGGGCGTGGAGTGTGTCTCAGTGCAGTGCGGCGTCCTGCTGTGGAGTTAAAATGAGTTTGTAAAGGCTTTTGTCCTGAAGACAGCAGGCCGGATGTTTAAGGGTTTGTAAAGGAAGAGCACTGCAACCCCCTCCCTTCCCAGCAGCCCCTTTGTCTCCAATTTCTCTTTTTAGGGTTATTTTGAGCCTTCATGAACGGCCATCACTGGATGGGCCGAGTGGCTGATGTTTTCAGACGGTCCCTTACCACACCCGCCACAGTTTTAGCACAATGTGTGGACTCTTCATATGGTCCCTTACCCACCGTTGGCTAAAGGTCCAACGAATAGCAAGGTTCAATTAATGTTCTAGCAAAATATAGTATAAATCACGTATTCCCCTACTTTATGGGACAGGTGGCAACCATACGTGCACTGTGTGTGAAAAATCCAAAGTACACTTTGGCTTCATAGTATGTACTTCACTGGTGATGTGTATTACTGAAATATGTTAGTTCCAACATAGCCAAGGAAAAGTAAAATGTGAATCATATCAGATTTCCCCTTGCGAGACAATTTACTGGGTTTGTTTTACTAGCAGTCCTTCTAAGTGGATTTTGGACTTTGTAAATGCAATCAGTCTGGAATTTCCTCTCGTAGAGGAACACTCCTGTCAGATCCTCTAAAAGATCTTCTGTACATGCCCTGCACAATCTCTCACTTTTAGGGATTTGGGTTGAAAAGGCTCTTTGGGGTCCATCTGTGAGGGTCCTGAATGGACGTAAGCCATTGGAGAGATCTCCTGCTGATAAAGCCAATGATTGGCTTAAAACTCACTGTGTACTATCACCCCCACATCCCACAGCTTCTGACCAGGGATCCGAGAGTCACACATTTTAATTCGGTCTGTTCAATTTTAATTGTATTTTTTCAAGTTCTGTAACCAAGTGATTCTCATGATTTTCGGATCTGTTAATAGGCCTTTTGAAATGACTCTTATGAGCCGCTTCTTTTAAATCTGCAGAACAAAACATACTGCGTGACTGCTGTAGACCGATTCCCGATAGAATTACTCCTATGAGTCGCTTCTTTGGAAGCTAAAGTATGAAACGTGTGACCAGCGTAGTTGATTCCCAAACTAATGACTCTTATGAGTCGGTTCTTTTGAATCTATTGCACAAAATGTACAACGTGACCAGTGTTGTCCGATTCCCGGACAAATGACTCTTATGAGTCGGTTCTTTTGAATCTATTGCACAAAATGTACAACGTGACCAGTGTTGTCCGATTCCCGGACAAATGACTCTTATGAGTCGGTTCTTTTGAATCTACTGCACGAAACGTACAACGTGACCAGTGTTGTCCGATTCCCGAACAAATGACTGTTATGAGTCGGTTCTTTTGAATCTACTGCACGAAACGTACAACGTGACCAGTGTTGTCCGATTCCCGGACAAATGACTCTTATGGGTCGGTTCTTTTGAATCTACTGCACGAAACGTACAACGTGACCAGTGTTGTCCGATTCCCGAACAAATGACTCTTATGGGTCGGTTCTTTTGAATCTACTGCACGAAACGTACAACGTGACAGTGTTGTCCGATTCCCGAACAAATTACTCCAAAAGTAATTGTTTGCGACAATAATTTAAAATCTGTCGGGTCGTGTGCGTTCATGTGCGGTTTCGTCAGATATCATCTTGTGAGTTATTGAATACATCTTTAGAGCGACCACTAGTGTGTCCCGTGTCGTTTTTAACCGTTCTGTTTCTGACGAGCTCGCTGCTCTGCACGCAAGCGCGAGAGAGTCGTGAACAAATTACTCTTTTGAACTGGATCTTTTTCATGAATCACCCGAAAAGAACTGCGGGTTTGACCTCTGGAGCTCAGGTTAACACTTTGAATCAGATTCACTTTCTCGGCGAATCAGCCGTCAGTGAGGTCACATCTGGGAGTGCAGACATTTCAAAATAAGAGTCCCATGTGCATGTCGGGCTTCTTTATAATTAATAGTCCTGTATTGTGTAGCACTTTTTTAATCTTCTGGTAATTATTGATTGGGATTGGAGTAGCACAATAAACTGCATCTGGGATTTCATTCAATTCGCATTAAGGCAATATTTTAAAACAATTTAAATTAAGAGATCAAGCTTTTGACACTTAGGACAACTGAGGGATTTGTACACAAGTATTACACAAGGTGCAAACATTCATTGATGCTCAATTAGACAACACACTACTATATGCATACTTTACTATATGTAAATATCTGTAGTGTAGATTCTGAAGAGCAGTACTACATCAAATAAATGTTTTATCTCTTATATTTGCATAAATTATGAAAGGGGTGTGAACATTTATGAGACAAAAGGGGAATCCAATCTAATCTTAATCTCCTTGTTTTAGAGGTTTTAAAGTACCACAGCTCTTATGGACGAGGTTAGTGTGGGTAACATGGCTGTTATTGGTGGTAATTGATTGATTTTGCCCGAGGGCTCCAGGGTGAGTTTACAAAAGTGTTTAACTGCCTCTATTCTTTACACTGTGCCTCTAAGGTCAAAGCATTGCCAGAGGGCATCGTCATTTCTCTCCATATGGATGCCACAACTGGTGCTTTGAGACTCAGTGTAAAGAATGGGCATGCTGGGTAACAGAACCTGGCACTTTTGAGCACATAGAGGCAGAGGACAGATGCCGTGCAGGTCAGCGATGATTTGCAGCTGCAGTCGTTTGGTAAACAGCCAGAGTTGAATGGAAATGAGTGTCTGTTTTGCATATTAATGAGGCTGCAGTGGCTCCACCCCCTCGAGCCTCTCTCTGGCCTTTCCTGTTTCAATCAGCTCAGACACCTCTGTGAGGAAGAGCAACACAAGCACCATCTGTCTCTCTCAGGACATCACGTCTGTCTCTTAGGAGATAACTTCAGACTCTCTCTGTGAATTCCGGGTCAGTTGTGTCGTCAGGCATCAGGACGGGATTTATATTCCCGTTTGCTCTTTTTATATTTGTGTCTGGGCTTCTTTGGGTCTCCCGGCGTGAATTGGATAGATCCAAACGGTGCAGCCCGGCGTGGTGTGTGTGTGTGTGTGTGGAGCTTGGATCTGTTCGTCCGTTGTGGATTATCCCGCGCATGGTCCCGTGAAGGAGGCCAGTGTCTGGGTGTGTGGTGAGACGTTGCCCTGGCGCTCATGCGGGTGTTTGAGAGCGGTGGGTGCTGGCTGACCCTCAGCATGGGTTCAGATAGACAGTCAGCCGCCTATATGGAGAAACCACGATGCAGCCATTTCCCCTTGTGCTGGGCTGGAGGTACACCTGTCTCTCTCTCTCTCTCTCTCTCTCTCTCTCTCTCTCCGCTCTCGTAGTTTGTAGTTTCATGCAGTTTGTCACTGTTGGTGATTTGGAAGTATTTTGACATGAATGCAGACAGTCTTGTTTTCTACATACACAAGAGTTGCTGAATAGCACTTTCTTTTGCTAGCTTTTTATCTGTCTGTCTTTCTGTCATTATATGTATCAATCTGTCTTTTATCTGTCTGTCTGTTATTCTGTCTATCGTGCTATCTGTATTGTTCTGTCTCTCTGTTTGTCTTATCTATTGGTGTGTGTGTCTGTCTGTCTGTCTGTCTTTCATTCTGTATGTCTTATTTTATGATTTTTGTCTTATTTTTTATGATCTGTTTTATCTGACAGATCTGTCTGTCTGTCTTATCTATCTGTCTGTCTGTCTTATCTGTCGGTCTGTCTGTGTGTCTATCTGTCATTTGAACTCTGTCTGTTGGTCTGTCTGTCTATCGGTCTGTCTGTCTGTTTGTCTTATCTGTCTGTCTGTCTGTCTGTCTATCATTCTGTCTGTCTGTCTGTCTGTCTTATCTATCGTTCTGTCTGTATGTTTGTCTTGTCTGGCTCTCTGTCTCTCTTATGTATCTGTCTGTCTCTCATTTGAACTATGTCTATCTGCCTTATGTGTCTGTCTGTCTTATCTATCTTATCTCTGATTCGAACTATCTGTCTGTTGGTCTGTCTGTATGTTTGTCTTGTCTGTCTGTCTTGTCTATCTGTCTGTCTCTCATTTGAACTACCTGTCTGTTTGTCTGTCTGTCTGTCTCTCATTCGAAATATCTGTCTGTCTGTCTGTCGTCTGTCTGTCTGTCTGTCTCTCATTTGATCTATCTGTCTGTCTGTCTGTCTGTCGTTCTGTCTGTCCGTCTCTCATTCGAACTATCTGTCTGTCGTTCTGTCTGTCGTTCTGTCTGTCTGTCTCCCATTCCAACGATCTGTCTGTCTGTCTGTCTGTCTGTCTGTCGTTCTGTCTGTCTGTCTCCCATTCGAACGATCTGTCTGTTTGTTGTTTCATCTATAGTATATAATAAAATAAATAATTAATATTCCATGTACACAATAAACACATTTTTAAAAACAGCATCATTTACATGTATTTGTTTTGCTGATGCTTTTCTCTTCTTAAAGTGGAAGAAGAATAAAACAAATGATTAATTGTAAAGCAGTTCATTGTAGTGTGTGTGTGTGTGTGTGTGTGTGTGTGTGCGCGCACCTGCTCTTGAGTCCATCACTCAAATGCTCATTCAGTCTTAATCTGGTTGGCTTTTGTGTGACTGACTGACAGGGGCAAACAGACTTAATGACTGTGTGTGTGTGTGTGTGTGTGTGTGTGTGTGTGTGTGTGTGTGTGTGTGTGTGTGTGTGTGAGCGTGTATTTATCACTTTGTGGGGACCAAATGTCCCCATAAGGATAGTAAAACCCAAAATGTTTGACCTTGTGGGGACATTTTGTCGGTCCCCATGAGGAAAACAGCTTATAAATCATACTAAATTATGTTTTTTGAAAATGTAAAAATGCAGAAAGTTTTCTGTGAGGGTTAGGTTTAGGGGTAGGGTTAGGTTTAGGGGATAGAATATAAAGTTTGTACAGTATAAAAACCATTATGTCTATGGAAAGTCCCCATAAAACATGGAAACACAACATGTGTGTGTGTGTGTGTGTGTGTGTGTGTGTGTGTGTGTTAGTGTTTGTCCAGAAATCATGAAGAGAGAGAGATTGATTTGAAGATGAAAACCATTTATCTCATACATTTTAATTGGTTAATTCAATCTATCTGATTCAAGTCAAGTGTTTTTTGTCAAGTTTTGATCACTCAATGCCGAATCAATCTGCTGCGGGCCTGTCGGGACTTATTACTTATAACTTATATGAGTAGAGACCATCTGACATTGCATAGAGCAAGATTAGAGCTTGATGTTTTGAGTAACTCTGCATTTTTGTGAGAAATTTGCATCAGTCAATGGTCGGATACCAAGACGAAGACCAGAAAGCAAGCAACAGTATCTGGAAAATACCCCATATAACTATAGATCCATCAGCAAGAGACCAAACCTTAAAAGCACAGCTATATAAACACACAATACAGACCAAACATACACCTAAACAATCATCCGTGACCCCTCAAGTTCAGGTTGTTACTAAAAGATTCAGTCACACTAATGGATGCAGATGCAGAGATTTCAGGTTCTTAACATTAAATCTTTGGACGGTAATCTAATGCACACTACTGTCACGGAGGGTTTAAAAGATTGTGCCTGTTTCATGGAAAGATCAAATGTTGATTTGCAACCCTTAAAGGGATACTTCACCCCAAAATGAAAACTGTGTCATCATTTACTCATACCAGTTCCCCGAAATGGATTGGATTGGATTTCCCAACGCAACATACTGTATAAGTGAATCGGTGAATCATTTATTTTAACCAGTTCACTTACATGAACCGTACAAAGAAACCAATTTTATTAAATGTCCTGGACCTCCCATCACTGCATACAAGCGAGATGACAGTTTCACGCGGGTTTGGTTATTGCCTCATCTCGCTCGGCAGTAAAGCGGTGTATGCATTGAGAAAACAGTGATGTAACGCATGGTCGCGCTTTACCGCTACTCGTTGGAAACGGAAGCTTGTTACTGGAGAAGTTGCATTGCGGTCACGTTACTTCAAAACGTAGTTAAGTTAGTAGCGTTAGCGGTGTATGACCAAAATCTAAAATCACGATATGAATATTTTTATATGACAATAACGATATGCATCACGATATAGTTACGTTTTTCAATTAAATCTATAAAAATGGGTTTATATATGAAATAATTATATTGTAAAGCCTTAATTTGAATAATCCGGTCAGCGAATGAAATACTTAATTAATGTAAACTTCTTCCTCTTTATTTGGAACTTGAAAAACACAAAGTAAACAAACAAAAAACTAAATTAGTTTTAGTCACGTGACGCAGCCATTCAGTCCAAAACAAGATGGTGGACGACGTTGTATCGCCGTTGTCTTGGCTACTCTTCAGTTTGTTAGCGTTGTTCGAGATTAATGTCCGTTTGTAAATACTTCAGCTTACATTTCGTCAAAGGAGACGGGACGTTTGTTCGCAGTTGTTGTTCAGCGGCGGACCACGAGGACGGTTGCGTTTCAGACCGCACATTGCCGCGACGTTTCAAAGAGGCGGAAAGTAAATAAACGTCTTACGTTTTACTCATGCGCAGTACAGGGACGTAAGCGTTTTCAGACGACTCGGTGTGGATGCGCAACTTTTGGAAAACGCTTGAAAATGCTAGTGTAGACGGAGACCGTTTTGAAACGAAAATGCTGTTTTTAAATGTATCCGGATTAATGTAGACAGTCAATTTGCGCATCTTATCACGTGACACGTTGTGCATGACACCGCTGAGACTCATGCTACTCTCCACGATCCACACACAACTCACCACACGCCCCACTGAGAGCGAGAACCACTAATCATGACCACGAGGAGGTTACCCCATGTGACTCTACCCTCCCTAGCAACCGGGCCAATTTGGTTGCTTAGGATACCGCGACTCCAGTGGTGATAGTCAGCGTCAATACTCACTGAGCTACTCAATTTGGTTTTAAATCAACCTTTACGCATTAAAATGTCACATTATGTCACACTTCAATCTGATGTTGTGGACTTTTATTATTATTATTATTATTATAAACTTTCCTCAAGAAACTCGACATCTTCTGAAAGCAATCCAACAAAGGAAATACACATAGGTAGAAAAATATCCAATTAAATGAATAATTTAAGTCGTCTCTTTAGAGAATGCAAACATGGCTGGTTTGTTTCAAAATCTCTAACATTATTCGAACAGACATTTATTTAGGGGGGTGATGACACATTGTTTTAGCTGTTATAAATATATGAATATTCATGCATCGGGGGTTCAAGCCCCAGCACCACCAAGATGCCACTGTTGGGCCCTTGAGCAAGGCCCTTGACCCTATCTGCTCCAGGGGCGCCGTATCATGGCTGATCCTTCACTCTGACCCCAGCTTAGCTGGGATATGTGAAAACTAATACATTTCACTGTATATATGCAAAAAAAAAAAACTTTGTGTATAATGTGTGACCAAAATAAAGGATTCGAGGATTCTTCTAAAGGGATACAATCACTATTGGTGTGAAAAAGATGAATATGTACGTTCTTTTTAACTATAAAGCATCACTTCCGGTAAGCTTCACGAGAGGGTGAAGATCACATGGTTTCTCGTGTGACGTATTCGCGTTGCCATGGATACCGAGGTGATCTCACGTTCTCCTCTTGAGACATCCAGGATAAGAACACAAACACACCATTGTGAGTAAACAAACAGATAAATACAGATCTAAACCAAAACCAACCAAGCTTCTGTACAGCGTTCCTCCTACTCCGCTGTAAACAGCGCTCGTGTTGCACGTGTGTCAGTTCTTGGTGTCTCACGTGACAACGCGATTACGTCAAGCGTGCATGCCGCGGCTGACCGGATGCATGATTTAGAGTTAAAAAAAAAAGTACTGAAATATTGATCGTTTTTGCACTAAAACTGATTGTGTTCCTTTAGAAGACATTAATTTAACCGCCGCGTATGGATGATGTTTATACTGACTGTTTGTGATATCTGGAGCTTCAAATGTCTGATCACCATCCACTCGCATTGTAAGGACCTGCTGAGCTGAGATATTTTTCTATTGTTCATCAAATATGTTCTGCAGAACAAAGAAAGTCATGTACACCTGGGATATCATGAGGGTGAATAAATGATGAGATGAACTATCCCTTTAAAGCTCAGAGCTGAAGGTTGATGGATTAATGCCCTCAAGTTCCTCCCTGTGTTACTTTGGATAAAAGCATCTGCTGGATCATTACTCACTAAATGTCTTTTATTGTGTGTGATGTTTTGTCGTCTGTTGATGATATATGAGCAGACCGTCTGAGTTGTGTTTATATGGTGTCAGTGTCACACAGCTGTGTGTGTGTTGTATGCTGGAGGTATTCAGATCTGGTTGTCATCATACGTGACTGTGAGTGTGTAACGGATAATTCACCGAAGCTTTCGTGTTTTTGAAACAACACACACACACACACACACACACATCTGCTGTTACTGAATCCCTCAAAACTTGCTTAGAACATGTCAAGCTCATATTTCACCCTAAAAGCAAACTGAAATTGCATATTTATCATGAAAATAATGTCACTAAGCACAAAAGAGATCTCAATGGTTTTTGTGAGATTTACTCCTTTAGTAAGATGGCTGGTTTGTGTGTGTTTTCAGCAGGAATGATCAAGGGATGTGACGTAACTCTGTACGGTTTACACAGAGTAAACTTCACCCGCTGGATTTACGTGAGCAACACATAAACCAGAAGCTCATCACACGATGGCGAGATGACGTAAACAGACAGCACTGTCCATTGTGAAGTCTTGGCTGCGATGTGTCTCACACAGTATGGCGTAATGTAACTCAGTGTGCCGTAGATGCGTCCCAAAGTGTGAAATGTAAACATAAATGCTCTTCGTCTGCTAACAGTGAGTTAACGGACGGAGGAAACTGGTTTTCAGCAGCATCACGTGACTCTCCGTCTGCGTGGTCTCTCTGAATTCATCTGCTCCATATTATGGCACTTTTTTCCAGAGCGAAATAATCACGTAGTTCACGCTTTGCCATATTGTGGTGTCTGGCACTCAACACTCTTCGCACACTGAGATAGAAAGGAAAATGTTCTCATATTGAAACAGAGCTGTGAAGGTTTGTGAGTTGGTGATGAATTGCCAGTAGAAAAGGTTGTTTTATTTAGTAGATCTGGTTTCGTTGCATCTGTAACTTATTGCGTCAATGGCGTGACTCATATTTTAGTCCAGACTCAAAAGTTATTTAAAAATACGTAAATGCAATTCACACAAAGGGGAGGGGGGCACTTTCTAAATCTCATCAATCTTTTCATTATATGAAAGTTTTAAGGAATTTTTGAGAATATGTGATAAGAATGTGTGATCTTTTTTTAATTTTTTTGTATTTTTTTTTATATAGAATATGTTTTATGTTTCCCCGCGACCCTGTACACAGGATAAGCGGTTGACGATGGATGGATGGATGGATGTTTTATGTTTAGGGGGGTCTCCCCTTTTTTCTCCCTAATTTGGAATTCCCAATGTGCCCTTAAGTGCTCGTTGTGGCCTAGTGACTCACATCAATCTGGGTGGTGGAGGATGAATCTCCCAGTTGCCTGAGACCGTCAATCCGCGCATCTCATCACGTGGCTTGTTAAACGCGTTACCGCTGAGACGTAGTGCGTGTGGAGGCTTCACGCTATTCTCCGGTGCATCCGCGCACAACTCGCCACATGCCCCACTGAGAGCGAGAACCACATTATAGCAACCACAATGAGGTTACCCCATGTGACTCTACCCTCCCTAGCAACCGGGCCAATTTGGTTGCTTGGGAGACCTGACTGGAGTCACTCAACACACCCTGGATTCAAACTCACGACTCCAGGAGTGATAGTCAGCGTCTTTACTCATTTAGCTACCCAGGCCCCCTACGCCTCTACTTTGATGAACATCAACGAGTTCAAAGTCATTTAGAAATTTTTCGAAGTGGTGTAACTGTCCTGAGACGGTACAAAAATATATAAAAAGATACTTTGAAACATGAAATAGTGATTTGGAATAATTATGTATAATTAACTTTTATTTTTTAATAAGAAGTTAATCAATTTTAAGTTTTAAAAATTGGTCTTTTTGTAGCTGGGAAATTCATGATGTTTAAAAAAATAAGCTTTGGAACTTAAGTTCGTTAAACGACATTGGTTTGTAGGTGTCTTGTAATCGCACCTGACACGCCAAGTTAAGATTTCCAAGTTAAGGCCATTTTTTTTTTGTGACTAGCGATTTCCAACTTAAACTTCAGATGTTTAGATTCCGCCATAACCCGCTTTTCCGTTTCTCTTGTTTCTGAACAGAATATGACAGACACTTAGCATACAGAAAAGGCATGGCGACGGCATTCCTGGACCCCAACCCGAACCACACCCTGGGGGGCGGGGCCAAGGCTCGACTCAGCGCGGGGACGGAGCGGGCCCCTGGAGCCCCTGATCGGGTCCTGAAGGTCTTTCATCATTTCGAGAGCAACAGCGAGCACAGCACCTGGTCCAGCAACATCCGCTATGGAGACGCAACTGATGTTAGGGTAAGAAAAAGACCAAGACCAAAACGGTGTGTTTCCCGTTTAAAAATCCAGATACATGGTTTGTAGGTACTCCAAGTTGATCTTTAATTGTCAATAGCTGGTCTGAGCTGGTTGATCAGCTGGACAGTTGACTTGTAGACTAACAATGTCATGGTAAAGCTAGAATACAATAGCAATGTTTCCATCCAAGTTATGAATTTAATTTATGCAATAGATTTGAAACTTGTAATTCACTGAACGGTTTCATTTTTCTTCCTAAGTAATTGAATTCCTTGAACACATTAGCCTAATATCTTGTTTCCCAACTCTGAATGGCAAGAGTGCAGACAGACATGAGACTCTATTAGAGACGCACGCAACTGTTATATTGATCTTAGCCTGTGTTTAGCGGATTATTGCAAGCACATTCACAGGAAGATAAGCACACTGTTCCTCTTGAACGGGTGGTCTCTGGTGACCTCTCATATTTCCACACTGACCTCTGTTACATTGTCTGGATGAAGACCAAAGCAAACAAGCACAGAAACTTTATTCATCTGGTTTAATCCAAGGCTAAACGTTCTGACCGGCTGACAGAGAAAGATTCTCCCTCGCTCATGGTCGATCATGTATGTTATTGTTTTAAGCTTTACCGGGATGTTCAGATTTCCTGCAGCATGGATTATATTTCTCCTGAGCTTTGTACGGACCGACTCAGATTAAAAAGAGAAATCCTGATGCGCTCTGTTTATATGCCAGTAGAAGAAAGAATAGAGAAAATGATGTAGCTGTTATGTTTGTCTTTGCAATACAATCAAAGATTTCACTGTATTTAAACAGGACGATTGTTTTAGCATTGAGACTCATCTTCTAAAATTATTAATTATACATAATAGTTTATCATAAATAATATTTCACCACAGGAAGTACAAATTCTCGATGTCATGTTAGTGAAATAAATCTTTGCTAAGTACATTATTCCAAACTATTGGCCGCTCGTGTATATATCGATATAGCCTATACATAATTATGTCATTAATTTTACAGCTGCTGTAATCCGCCTCAGAATCAGATTATTTTGGCTCAAGCGTGATGATGTAATCCATTTAGTGTGTAACCAGGATGAGAGTCGGTGATTTTGAATATCATCAGAAGGCTAAACATTTTGAGATATCATTTTTAGCTCTATCGCCAGTTTCTATATCTGTGACTTTAGTTGAAACAAAAATAGAGAGTTTGGGTTTGCAGCAATATTTTTTTGCTGACCTTGGTTTTGGATAGTGCACTCTTAATTTCTGTGTTGCTGACCAGTGCAACATATGCAGCAAGTACACCGCACTGCAGTAAAACTATGTGATGAGAATATTTAGTCTCATGGAGGTTGAGGTTGATTTGCACAGCAGTTTAAAGGTCTGATCCATTATGCTATAATCATCTAATAACAGTCTCATGATTTTATGAGTCTATAATTCACTTTATATATTGTAGCATGCAGTGTGCTATAGGAATATTATGGCCGTATATTGTGATATTGAGCTGAGAAACGTTGTGTTTTGCCTGCAGGGAATCATACAGAAGATCGTGGACATTCATAAAGTGAAGCATGTGGCATGTTTCGGGCTGCGCCTCACTCACGCACCGTCGGGCGTCACCCACTGGCTCCACCCAGATATGGGCGTGTCCCACGTGAGAGAGAAGTATGAACAGAACCGCCCACAGGATGAGTGGAGGTAAGTTATTCATTTGCAGGCAGGGCAATACATCAAATATTCATGATTGCTAATGATATCAAATTTAGCAATATTATAAGAATCATGATGATTTCAATGGTCATATGTGAATATTAAACCGCAAAAGGCTGCAATTTAATTAACTGTACTGATTAAACGCCTCACACTGTCCTTGTGTGAACGGGTGGTAAACAGTAGGCTAGCATTAGCATTATTGCTAATGCATTAAACAAATCTTATCCTCATTATAATAATAATTCTGTCTTAATAAATTAGTAGTAATTCAGTATTATAATAATATGTGTGCATATAACATTTTCAGTCACAAAATATATGTTTGTAATAATGCTATTGAGATAATGCTAAATCATTGTTTTTGTAGCCATATTGCAGAGCCCTGATTTGTTTAACCTAGCCTCTTTATCTATGGACAGTGGGCAGCTCCAACCCTCATTGCCATAAGATGCTTTTTGTGATCGTTGCATTGCGGCAGGACGAGTGTTTGAATACGCACCTCTACATTTGTGTGTCCATCTGCGTGCATGACCTGCTTTTGTGCATGTGTGTTTATCGAGGGCCTGAGTCCATGTCTGCCATTAAAAAGTGAGTTATGTCCTCACAGATGGCATTTTTATGTTGTCTTGTTTCTACCCATAATGCCACCAGGCCTGTGTGCCCCATGAAGCAGCTGTAGCATCCATTCACTCGCCTCTATTTCACTTGTGCTTTTGTTCTGTCACTCACAGAACAGAAGAACCCAATGAAAGAGAGTCTTTCTCCTCACACGCATGCAAGCTGCTGTTTATAGCCAATATTGTTTTAATATCAGCGCTCTTGATTCCTCGAGATTTTGGATAGTTATCTATGTGTTGTTGTGCATGTAAACGCACTCATTGATTGCTTCATAAATGTGTCAAAATAGTACAGGATGCAAGATGTGCTCTTGATTGAAGTCCTGAAATGGCCGGACCCCTGTTAAACATGCACGATGATGTTAGAGCCGTTTTTGAAAGATAAAAAGCCTTTTTGACTATCCGCATGAAGTCTGGTCCACATTGTAGCTTATTCTGGTTAAGAACTAATCGTTAAAAGTGTCAATTATAGCCGTCTATAGGATGTTGCATCCAAATTTTCCATTCATTTTTCTATTTAACTTGTGTTTTTGGCAGTGGTTGATCATTTTAACCAATTTGAGGTGTCAATTGCTCGCTTCTGTGTATGATTTATTCAAAATTATAGTAGCAGCTTTGTTTATTATCACTTCTGTGAGGGCCAATGTAAAGTTGTGCAGTTAGATAAGTAGTCTTGATTGCAGACTACTGCATAAAATAGCAATAATGTAATTTAGGAATACAGTTTTCAGCTTGTTTTGGATGAGTAGCCAACATAAAGAATACGGCTTGCAGTTGCTCCACTCACAATAAGTATTTTAATGTCAGTTCTAGTCCAAATAAATCTCAATTATTATTGTTGTCAAAATCGTGCAGCCCTAACTCTGAGAGCAAAGCTGAATATAAAGTGAGTTTACTTGATGCTAAGTGTCTCAAACAAAACTCCTTTTTCTTCCAATTTGGAACGGCCAATTCCCAATGTGCTTATAAGTCAATCCGGGTGGCGGAGGACGAATCTCAGTTGCCTCCTTGTCTGAGACCGTCAACCTGCGCATCTTATCACGTGGCTTGTTGAGCGTGTTGCCACAGTGACCTAGCGCGTGTGGAGGCTTCACGCTATTCTCCGCAGCATCCACGCTCAACTCTCCACGCACCCCACTGAGAGCGAGAACCACATTATAGCGACCACGAGGAGGTTACCCCACGTGACTCTACCCTCCATAGCAACCGGGCCAATTTGGTTGCTTAGGAGACCTGGCTGGAGTCACTCAACACGCCCTGAGATTCAAACTAGCGAACTAGCAAACTAGCGAACTCCAGGGGTGATAGCCAGCGTCTTTACCTCTGAGCTACCCTGGCATAAACATCACAAACTCAGTAGATCGTCAACCAGAATGACCGGGGATTAAAACAGCAATAAAAACACCAGCCACTTGTAAAACCCGTTCTCAAAATTGCCGCCAGGAGGTGCAAAGGGACACTTTTTGCACCATTGTTTGGTGTAAAGAAAGTGAGAGTTATTATGATTAATCTTGTTAATATTAGTTTTGCATTGTGTTTTTTACATTGAGATGTGTAGTAGAAGCATATCTAACAATGCAAAATGAATGTCCGCTGTTAGCTTATGAATTTACCATCGGCAAAGAAACTGCATTGTGAATATGCATCATTTTACTTGTTAGTCCTACTGAAGAAAACAACAGCAATGCATTTAATTAGCGGTGTTTTCCCGTGTTATAATTGACCTGGCTAGTCGGTGGTGGTAGACTAACATAGAGTGGTTCAATTGAAACCGCGCTCATAAGCGTAATCAAATTAAATGTGTGTGTAGTTCTTCCTCAGAAGTGCCTAATTTAGCATCCTGTGAACTTGTAAACATGACTTTGTTTCCTGATGCACTAATTCAAAGCCTGTGCACACTGACTCGCAGAAATTACATAAAGACAGGCAATTAGATTGGAACTTGCCACTTGCCATTTTGTGTGCAATATGTATGAAACTGTCTGTGAACAGACTATTGATGTGCCGTCTGTGGAGGAGACTAGATAAAGCCTAATTTCCTCCCTCAGTATCCGTGTTCTCTGTACTCGGAGCTGGAAAATCCCGACCCAATTCCATCCTGCATTCCTTCTTAACAATCTAATTACTGTCATTTTGATGTTTTACACAGAATCATGTCTGCCTTTGATTTTCTAATGGTCGGGTCGTCCTCGTATGTCACTGTTCCTGAAAGCTTCTCCTTTCCCAGACTGACATTTTTGTGCATTTGGAAATTTTTGGAACAGGCCGGAGCTGTTCTCTAATCGGATTAGACCGTTTGTTTCTGAGATGAGGTAAGGAGAGTGCTTAGTCATCAGTTGGGTCAGAACATGTCAGGACGCTGATGTCATCGCTTACAGAGCCTGCGGACAGGGTCCAGCTCTACATTCAGACTAGCAGGCCTGTTATTGTTCTGACTCTAGTGAGGTCCTGGTGGATTATCGTTGCACGGGTGTTTGAGTGCTTTAAGGCGGTAGGTGATGAGATGATATCATTTTAGGATGGCGTTTGAACCGGATCTGGTTTGCTGTCTCGGAGCAAATGCATTTCGCTGCTTTGATTTTCTTTAAAAGGGTCATACGAATAATCGTCCCTGCTACTACGACCAATTGTCAACTCCGATATGAATCTGCTGTCTACTCTTGTAAGGAAATACCGTTTTATTAAAAGGCATTTGTGTCAAATCGAATATTCTCTGCACTATAATAATGAAAAATATTTTTTTATAATAAAAATTGACAAAATGGCCTTAGCTTGATATTTCTGGTCCCATTGTAAACGTTTCATCAATGTACGTCATTCAGAAAGTATGAAATGTTTATTTTCAGAATATTTAAAAGCATGTAATAAATGTAGAAACTAGAGGTCAACCGATAGTGTGTTTTGCCGATACGTATAACTAAGGTGGTGGAAAAGGCCGATAATCGATTAAAAATCGATTTATAGAATGTAAATTAAACGGTGACAGACAAGGACATTGATGCTACAAGAGTACAACTTGAATAAAATCCCAGATGCAGTTTATTGTCCAACCAAAATCCCAAAAATAACCAGAAAAAATATATATATATATTTGGTTCAT
Source organism: Xyrauchen texanus (assembly GCF_025860055.1). NCBI lineage: Eukaryota > Metazoa > Chordata > Actinopteri > Cypriniformes > Catostomidae > Xyrauchen > Xyrauchen texanus. Next base: position 8,854,727 of record NC_068285.1, read on the forward strand.
AAAGAGGTGCACATTTAACTATAAAGAAGCCCAAAAAACTCAAGAGACTCTTATTTTGAAATGATGCAGATTTGGCTCTGTTGGATCAGTTAAGCTTATTTTAGCCTATATATTCACCAGATGAATGGTTCCATATATATATATACACACACACCATGGGCTGTTCTAATACTTGATTCTGATTGGCTGGAATGAGTGCAGTTTAAACCACTGAATGCACAGGTAGTTCCGGTCAGTTTTAATCACCGTTCGATATTAATATGCTGTTTGCTTCACGTCGGGTGGTTCTTTTATGTGCATTTAAATTCGTTTAATGCACACCAAGCTGTGGATTATCCCTTACATATACTGTGTGTATATATATATATATATATATATATATATAGATATATATATATATATTTCACCAGATGAGATTTAAGTTTGCAGAAAACCAATAGTTCTATCAGGAAGAGTCGCAGATTTGAGTGAAATTTAAGATGACATTTATTTGATGAATATAAACAGAAAAGTAATGTCTCTCTTTGGCGTAAGCCCCGTCTGGGGGGTCCGAAAAAGTTGTACTCTGAACCGTCATATCCTGCCAGAGATAGGAGGAAGGGGCGAGGAGCCTACCCCTGTGCAGGACAGGACTCAACCAGTGGTGGTGGGGTGGAGGAGGTTGCCGTGTTAGCACACTGAAACCGTAGTGTGATTGTGAGCAGACTTATAAAGCATCGGCTTACATGTGATTGGCTGGGGATTACCCAGCTAATGGTGTGATGATATACAGCTGCTAATCTTCCCGCTAGAACTACACTGTACTTACATATCCAAATAGCAACAATCGGATGGTGATGAATAAAATGAACCCTACACATTTTTCATGTCTAATATCCCTTTTCACTCAGAAATATGTCAAATTGCGAACGGCATTTCATGTTGACTTAAACGTGACTCATATTGTAGTATGTCAGGTGCTGGGATGGGATGCTTTTCCTGGTGGTTTTTCAAAGTGCATGTTGTTTCGCTAATATTATGACAGTATTTCGCCTTGTGTAAATGACAGCTAAAACCGAATGTAATAACAAATCGTGTGTTTATCAATGCCGCTAAATGCTAATGCTTGCTTGCATGCAAACAGTACTCAATAGTATGTACTTTCTCACTACTGTATAGTGCTACTTTCAGTGTGTAGTTGAAGTTTGTGAATTTGGATTGAGTCCCTGTTTTCTCCACTCCTCAGATTTTATCATTTCCTGAATCAATTCCAGGAAGTCATTAAAAACTTTCAAGGATCATTTTCTCTCGAGCACTCCAACACACCCTTCAAACGAGAGTCTTGTAAACTACTGTAACCGAGATCAGAGAGTAGACGCATGGAAAGAATAATTATTATTTTATGAGATGTCATCTTGATGAATTGTCTTTGGCTCATTTCAATATCGATCGTTTGTCTGCAGACTCGCTGTAGCCGTTCAGCTGCATGTTCTGAATGATAACACGTGCAGTATTGATTGCTTTTGAGTGTTGAGATTATGTAGAGATATGTCTGCTGTCATCACTCAATGGAGAGCACTCGGGTCGTTTGTAGGCTGACACAGTTAGGTGGGGTTTTTGGAAAGGGTGGATCAAGTGGAGGAGACATCTGGACGGGGACACACTAACACACACCGGTCCCTTTAATACTTCAGTGTGTAATGTTCCTCATTTCATTGGTTTTTTGGTTGTTGTGCTCTATTAGCATCACAATAACTGTACCGCTGTATTGATAAAGCATTTGCAGCATAACTGTGTACAATTAAAATGATGCATAATGAATAATTAAAGGTGCAATAACAATAGTGCAAATGTAAACAAGTGATGTTAAAAAAGATCACCATAAAATAACCATTATACAAAAATGTAATTAAATGAAATTAAAATGAAGTGCAGAGGAAACTTTTTGTAATTGTATCCATCATTTAATTTTTTTACTTCATATGACTTATTTAGGAAGCATTAAATACACCAATTAATCTCTTGTTTCACCTATTTTTCTCAGTTAATATATTTGATTAATTTTCTTTCATTTTGGTGTGATTTTTTGGCATTTACAAATAAAATAATATAAGGCAGTAAACAATTGATATTATCAATGAAGTCAAATAAGAATAGTATAAATTAAAATAACCATCGTACAAAAATGTTATTGGTAATAAAGAGTAAGAAAATGAAAATAAAGCACAGAGTAATCTAAACAAAGTTACAAACAACTAATTTAATGCAAATACTGGTTTATTTGACTTCATATTTTTCTATTTGATTACTAAGTAATTAATTGCATTACTGTATCACGTGCAGTTTAATTGCGTATAGTCGGGCTGCACAATTAATCGATTGCAGCGGTTGAGTATTCTAACCAATCACAGACATGTCTGATGAGCAATGAAACGGCAGTGGCCAATCAGAGCCGCTTAGATTAGTCCTCCGTCCTATCTGTAAAGACAACTGATCCTAATGCGCAAGCTTTAACCCGTCTGAATGCCCCGATGCTAGCTTTATATTCTAGCTCTGTTCGCGCAGCACACGAATATGAATACTGAAGAAACATCACCTGACACTTGAAAATAAACTGTAGAACGAGAGCGAGCAGCACTTTGTAATTATTTTGGATTCATTGCACATTGCACCGCTCGCTTTGAACGTAGAAGTTACACTGCAAATAAGCAACATGACAAAACTAAAACGCTCCCGTTCTAATCACGGCACAGACGTAGTGTAAATAATTGATTTATTATGCTGATTAGACCGCTTTGTTTTTAACGAGACTTTCGTGAGAGTGTAGAACATTGTGCGGAGCGTCACTGAGCTCGCGTCGAAATGCAGATCTCAAACATGCCATGAGTGACCGGCGTCATTGTAATGGGGAGTTTGTCGCGTCGTTCGAACAGTTTTGTTTTGTCATGTTATTAAGTAAGCCAATGTGAATTTGATTTGTGCAAAATAGTGTTAAATAATTCGGCTGAACTGTTCTAAGTGTCCCTGAATTGCATATGTCAGGAATCGCCGTCATTGTTACCACGTCTGCTCTAATAAGACTCATTTGCCAAAAATGATCAAACGATGATCTTACATGAACAAGATCACCGTTGAAGATGTAACGGGATGAATGGTCCCCTGTCCCGCCACCAAAGGTCTTACTCTAAATATAATATATAAAATACAATATAATGCTTAAAAGAAACTGGAGCGCAGCTCATATCCACCATTGAAATGTGCTACTCCAAAGAAACACACGGTTGCTTACTTTGTGACGTCACTCTAATTTAATATTTTAATGGACATTTAATAATCGCGATTACAATATCAAGTGCAATAATCGACAATTATGATTTGTGCTATAATCGTGCAGCCCTAGTGTATAGTAGAAGTTGTACAAATCATATAAAGTGTAATAACAATAGTGGAAATGACTATAACCATATATACTACTATACCATAACTGTTTTATATATGTTATGTTATGGTCTTCTGTCCCTTCAGGTATGAGTTGAGGATCCGTTACCTGCCCAAGGGCTTCCTGCATCAGTTCACTGAAGACAACCCAACACTGAACTATTTCTATCAGCAGGTGGGTGCAGGTGACCTCACAGTGTATCTGCAGCTGCACCATGCTGCATTTCTGCATCCGCTCATCCGACCGCTGTGTGTCTGAGATGCACCTAACAGTCACCTAACCGTACTTCTCGTATTATTCCTGCTATCTATATTCTGCATGACTCACTACTTATGCAGTATGCAACCAGAATACTGTATTACATAATGTAATGTGCTCGACTTGACCTTTCATATCCATTGGATAAACAAACTTCCTGACTCATTTGATCAAACTGCCAAAAGGAAGACATTTATGCATCATAACAAGGTTGCACACTACAGTTATCGTTAAACTGACCCTTTAGTGGGAATAATGGCAGTATAGTGAATACTGTGCAGTGTTCAATAAATAGTACACTAGTATTCCTCTGTGATTATTGCCGTGTTCCCTTGCCGTGTCCCAGCTGACTTCGTTTTATTGAGCAGTGTTTACAGGATTAGTTTTATAGAGCGTGTTCATCATGTAGACAATAGACGGCCATTACAGCTCGCCGTCAGTAACTGTGCTGGGATCAGGCAGATTGTATAAACGCCGTCTGATGAAGTCTGTGATGTATTGTTCTGAAGAGTGATTTACTGTTTGTGAGAAGTGCTGCAGAACACCTTGTGCTGCGTCTCTGTATAAAACTGCAGACATCTGCTCTCTGAACAGTTATTCATCACAGACAACAACAGCCTCTCTCTCTCTCTCTCTCTCTGTGTCTCTCTCTCTTGCTGTCTCTCTCTCTGTGTCTCTCTCGCTCTCTCTCTCTCTCTCTCCTTCCAAACCTCCTTTCTTCCTTCTGTCTGTCTTCTTTCCTTCCTTCCTTCCTTCCAAGCATCATTCTTTCCTGTCTTCCTTTCAAACCTACTTTCTTCCTTCTGTCTTTCTTCCTTCCTTTCTTACTTCCTAACTTCCATCCTTTCATTCTTTCTACCTTCCTTTCTTCCTTCTTTCCATCCTTCCTTCATTCCAAACATCCTTCTTTCCTGTCTTGCTTCCAAACCTCCTTTCTTCCTTCCTTTCGTCCTTCCTTTCTTGCTTCCAAACCTCCTCTCTGTCTTCCGTCCTTCCTTCCATCCTTCCTTCCTTACTTTCTTCCATCCAATCCTCCTTTCTTCCTTCCTTCTGTCATTCTTCCTTTCTTACTTCCTAATTTCCATCATTTCATTCTTTCTACCTTCCTTTCTTCCTTCATTCCGTCCTTCCTTCCAAACATCCTTCTTTCCTGTCTTCCTTCCAAGCCTCCTTCCTTCCTTCTGTCTTTCTTCTTTCCTTCTTTTCTTGCTTCCAAACCTCCTCTCAGCCTTCCATCCTTTCTTCCTTCCTTCCAAACCTGCTTCCTTACTTTCAAACTTCCTTTCTTCCTTCGAAACTGTCTTTCCCTTTTTCCTGCCCAAATCCTCCTTCCTTCCTTTCTTACTTCCTAACTTCCATCCTTTCATTCTTTCTTCCTTCCTTCCTTCTGTGTTTCTTCTTTCCTTCCTTTCTTGCTTCCAAACCTCCTCTCAGCCTTCCTTACATCCTCCCTTACTTCCAAACTTTATTTCTTCCTTCTAAGCCATTGTAAGACTGTTCAAGGATGGGAAAGGAGGAGTCAGAGACTGGCTAACGTAAATTTTAATGACTCAGAGGAACTTAAACATAACATATAACACACAGACACGCACACACACAATCTCTCTCTCTTTCTGGCATCCCCGGACTCTCCTTTATCTCTCTCCCGCAACTCAGCGCCAGGCGTGCATCCTCACGGTCCGGCCATGCCCTCCTCCTCCTCACAAACATCTTTTCTTTTTTCCTGCCCAAACCCCCTTCCTTCCTTCCTTTCTTCCATCCATCCTTCTTTCCTTCCATCCTTCCTTTCTTTCTTCCTTTCTTCCATCCATCCTTCTTTCCTTCCATCCTTCCTTTCTTCCTTCCATCCTTCTTTCCTTCCTTTCTTCCTTCCATCCATCCTTCTTTCCTTCCATCCTTCCTTCGTTCCTTCCTTTCTTTCTTTCTTTCTTCCTTTCTTCCATCCTTCCATCCATCCTTCTTTCCTTCCATCCTTCCTTCGTTCCTTCCATCCATCCTTCTTTCCTTCCTTTGTTCCTTCCATCCTTCCTTCCTTCTTTCCTTCCATCCATCCTTCTTTCCTTCCATCCTTCCTTCCTTCCTTTCTTTCTTTCTTCCTTCCATCCATCATTCTTTCCTTCCATCCTTCCTTTCTTTCTTTCTTCCTTCCATCCTTCTTTCCTTCCATCCATCCTTCTTTCCTTCCTTCCTTCCTTTGTTCCTTCCTTCCTTCTTTCCTTCCATCCATCCTTCTTTCCTTCCTTCCTTCCTTTCTTCCTTCCATCCTTCCTTCGTTCCTTCCTTCCATCCTTCTTTCTTTCCTTCCATCCATCCTTCTTTCCTTCCATCCTTCCTTCGTTCCTTCCATCCATCCTTCTTTCCTTCCTTCCTTTCTTTCTTTCTTTCTTCCTTCCATCCATCCTTCTTTCCTTCCATCTTTCTTTCCTTCCTTCCTTTGTTCCTTCCATCCTTCCTTCCTTCTTTCCTTCCATCCATCCTTCTTTCCTTCCATCCTTCCTTCCTTTCTTTATTTCTTCCTTCCATCCATCCTTCTTTCCTTCCTTCCTTTGTTCCTTCCATCCTTCCTTCCTTCTTTCCTTCCATCCATCCTTCTTTCCTTCCATCCTTCCTTCGTTCCTTCCATCCATCCTTCTTTCCTTCCTTCCTTTCTTTCTTTCTTTCTTTCTTCCTTCCATCCATCCTTCTTTCCTTCCATCTTTCTTTCCTTCCTTCCTTTGTTCCTTCCATCCTTCCTTCCTTCTTTCCTTCCATCCATCCTTCTTTCCTTCCATCCTTCCTTCCTTCCTTTCTTTATTTCTTCCTTCCATCCATCCTTCTTTCCTTCCTTCCTTTGTTCCTTCCATCCTTCCTTCTTTCCTTCCATCCATCCTTCTTTCCTTCCATCCTTCCTTCCATCCTTCTTTCCTTCCTTCCTTTGTTCCTTCCATCCTTCCTTCCTTCTTTCCTTCCATCCATCCTTCTTTCCTTCCATCCTTCCTTTCTTCCTTCCATCCTTCCTTCGTTCCTTCCTTCCATCCTTCTTTCTTTCCTTCCTTCCATCCATCCTTCCTTTCTTCCTTCCATCCTTCCTTCTTTCCTTCCTTCCATCCTTTTTTCTTTCCTTCCATCCATCCTTCTTTCCTTCGTTCCTTCCATCCTTCCATCCTTCCTTCCTTCTTTCCTTCCTTCCTTCCTTTCTTTCTTTCTTCCTTCCATCCATCCTTCTTTCCTTCTTTCCTTCCATCCTTCTTTCCTTTCTTCCTTCTTTCCTTCTTTCCTTTCTTCCTTCTTTACTTACTTTCATCCTTCCTTTCATACTTATATCCTTCCAAACATCATTCTTTCCTGTCTTCCTTCTTAACCTTCTGCCTTTCTTCCAAACTTACTCTTTTTCTCCCTTAACATTCCTCCCAAACCTCCTTCCAAGCTTCCTTTAAAACAGAAATCCTCAACTGCTGGAGTCAAATCTTTATTATTGATTATGATTTACCCCCTGACCACATTTTTCTATTCTATTATAATTGTTGTATTGTTTGTCTACAGGTGAAGAATGACTACATGTTAGAGATCGCAGATAAGGTGGAGCAGGAAATCGCATTAAAGTTGGGCTGTCTTGAGATCAGGTCTGTTCAAACTGCTGTTGAAATATCTGTACCGGCAGAACTCACAGAGGCTGTGATGAAGATGTTTGTGTTTTTCCCCTGTTCAGGAGATTCTACAGAGAGATGAGAGGAAACGCTCTGGATAAAAAATCCAACTACGAACTTTTAGAGTAAGTCCTTTTTTGATTATTATTTACTCAAAATTCACAAAGATACTTGAAAACATAAAAAATGTGTATTATCCACTGACAAGACTTTCTGTGGAGACACACGCTGGCCACGACCCCCACTTCTCTCGCGCTCCACTTACACACGTGTGTATATTAGTTCCAGGTCATTCCGTCCAGTTGCCCGTTGACACACAGCAGTGTACTGGCCCCTTAGGGGGCAGGACAGTGCAGAGACTGCACACAATCACAAAGCAACCTTCATCTGAGTGACAGCTCCTTAGAAAGCTGCTGTGGGGAAGGAGACACCACCTGGTTAACATCCTGCCGCGTTACAATGTCTCTGAAGGCAACATTTTCAAGTTTCGGTCACAGTGACATTCACTAAAAATCACCTTGACACATCTGACTGAACGTCTTAGTAAAAGTGGTTCAGAAAAGTGAGATATTTCTGAGAGATTTTGTTGTTTAATGCAATGAAATTCAAACAGCAAGTGTTTAGCAAGTGTCTAAATGCTTTTTTGGGGCCGTTGAATGTGTCGTTTACCACCTTGAAGTAAAGGTTTATTAGGGCTTATGGCTTTAATCTGATAGTGAACGCTATAAACATGGGTGAAATGCTTTGACGAGGTGCCCTGCAGCGTTGGCTGATAGTGAGCGCTGAGCAAAGCTGAATGAATGCACGTTTAGTTTAAATGATGAAATGATCATTATTGAATTATATTGGGCTTTAAATCTAAAGTCTCTGGCAAAGGTATTTTTAATACATCTTCCTCCTAAAGATACATTTGTGGTGTCAAAGATGCCTTCATGAACATCTACACATGACGAAATCATCTCCGTGTCTTTACATTTGCAATCATTTTGTTTTCACAGGAAAGATGTTGGACTCAGACGATTCTTCCCCAAAAGTTTATTGGAATCGGTTAAGGTGAGAAGTCTGGATCATTCAAGATCATTCATGTGCACACACGGTGCAGGACAGTATGGGGTTTCTTCTAATCACTAACCTGAAGTATGAACAGAAGTAATAGTGATGCCTGTGTGTGTGTGTGTGTGTGTGTGTGTGTGTGTGCGTGTGCAGCTGGGAGAAGAATTGTTTGGTGACCCCGCTCTTATTGAGACACAATCACACCCCACAGCCAGATGCTCTGTTAAAAACTGGGGTTGTCCTTTGACCTTAAGGGTCTTCCTTAAGCGTGTGTGTGTGGGCAGGTGGGCGGGGAAGAGGTGTAATTTTACTGTCACAGATATCTACCCCACTCCCCCAACTCCTGAAATAGTGGGTTCATTGAGATCACACTTGTTTTTGTTTTTTTTAAATTAGCGAATTTTTTCTTTTCTTTTGGAACATGAAAAGGAGCCTGAAATCATTGGAAAAAGAAAAATCAAGACATATTTTAACATCTATTTCCACAGTTTTGGAAACATTTTCTGAAGCATGTCCAGAAAAATATACATTACCATAAAATACACTAAAAAGCCAGAAATCTGTGGAATATTTTGAATAATAATACAAATTGGGTTTGAACTTTACGTGCCAGCATTTAGTAGAAGCTCTAAAAAAAAACTAAGAATTATTCACCAAATATTTTTAATAAACTATTTATCTCATTACTGAAACACACCAAAAAAATTCACTCCTTTTTATTTTTTTATTTTTTTTGTATTAATCCAAATAGTACCAACTATTAATATTAAAGACCTATTAATCCAAATGGTGCCAACTATTAATATGAACTACCTATTAATCCAAATAGTGCCAAATATTAATATTAATGACCTATTAATCCAAATAGTGCCAAATATTAATATGAACTACCTATTAATCCAAATAGTGCCAAATATTAATATTAATGACCTATTAATCCAAATAGTGCCAAATATTAATATTAAAGACCTATTAATCCAAATAGTGCCAAATATTAATATTAATGACCTATTAATCCAAATGGTGCCAACTATTAATATGAACTACCTATTAATCCAAATAGTGCCAAATATTAATATTAATGACCTATTAATCCAAATAGTGCCAAATATTAATACTTAATCATTAATATGAATTACCTATTAATCAAAATAGTGCCAACTATTAATATTAATTACCTATTAATCCAAATAGTGCCAACTATTAATATTAATATTAATTACCTATTAATCCAAATAGTGCCAAATATTAATACTTAATCATTAATATGAATTACCTATTAATCAAAATAGTGCCTAATATTAATGACCTATTAATCCAAATAGTGCCAACTATTAATATTAATTACCTATTAATCCAAATATTGCCAACTATTAATATTAATATTAATGACCTATTAATCCAAATAGTGCCAACTATTAATATTAATATTAATTACCTATTAATCCAAATATTGCCAACTATTAATATTAATATTAATGACCTATTAATCCAAATAGTGGCAACTATTAATATTAATGACCTATTAATCCAAATAGTGCCAACTATTAATATTAATATTAATGACCTATTAATCCCAATAGTGCCTAATATTAATATTAATGACCTATTAATCCAAATGGTGCCAAATATTAATATTAATATTAATGACCTATTAATCCCAATAGTGCCTAATATTAATATTAATGACCTATTAATCCAAATGGTGCCAAATATTAATATTAATATTAATGACCTATTAATCCAAATAGTGCCAACTATTAATATTAATATTAATGACCTATTAATCCCAATAGTGCCTAATATTAATATTAATGACCTATTAATCCAAATGGTGCCAAATATTAATATTAATATTAATGACCTATTAATCCAAATGGTGCCAAATATTAATATTAATATTAATTACCTATTAATCCAAATAGTGCCAAATATTAATATTAATATTAATGACCTATTAATCCAAATAGTGCCAACTATTAATATTAATATTAATGACCTATTAATCCCAATAGTGCCTAATATTAATATTAATGACCTATTAATCCAAATAGTGACAACTATTAATATTAATATTAATGACCTATTAATCCAAATAGTGCCAACTATATATTAATATTAATGACCTATTAATCCAAATAGTGCCAAATATTAATATTAATGACCTATTAATCCAAATAGTGCCAACTATTAATATTAATATTAATGACCTATTAATCCAAATAGTGCCAACTATTAATATTAATATTAATGACCTATTAATCCAAATAGTGCCAACTATTAATATTAATATTAATGACCTATTAATCCAAATAGTGCCAACTATTAATATTAATATTAATGACCTATTAATCCAAATAGTGCCAACTATTAATATTATATAATGACCTATTAATCCAAATAGTGCCAACTATTAATATTAATATTAATGACCTATTAATCCAAATAGTGCCAACTATTAATATTAATATTAATGACCTATTAATCCAAATAGTGCCAACTATTAATATTAATGACCTATTAATCCAAATAGTGCCAACTATTAATATTAATGACCTATTAATCCAAATAGTGCCTAATATTAATATTAATGACCTATTAATCCAAATAGTGCCAACTATTAATATTAATATTAATTACCTATTAATCCAAATAGTGCCAACTATTAATATTAATATTAATGACCTATTAATCCAAATAGTGCCAACTATTAATATTAATATTAATGACCTATTAATCCAAATAGTGCCAACTATTAATATTAATATTAATGACCTATTAATCCAAATAGTGCCAACTATTAATATTAATATTAATGACCTATTAATCCAAATAGTGCCAACTATTAATATTAATATTAATGACCTATTAATCCAAATAGTGCCAACTATTAATATTAATATTAATGACCTATTAATCCAAATAGTGCCAACTATTAATATTAATATTAATGACCTATTAATCCAAATAGTGCCAACTATTAATATTAATGACCTATTAATCCAAATAGTACCAATTATTAATATTAATGACCTATTAATCCCAATAGTGCCTAATATTAATATTAATGACCTATTAATCCAAATGGTGCCTAATATTAATATTAATTACCTATTAATCCAAATATTGCCAACTATTAATAGTTAATATGAAATAGTGCCAGCCTAAATAAATATGTGTACACACACACACACCTTTACATTGTAAATGGGTACATACCATAGACTTATGACAAGTTGTTTTTCATATAAAGCTAATTATAATTAGACTAATTACTATGTAGACTAACCCAAACCCTGAAAGAAAAGTTTTTGCATTTTTAGATTTTTAAAAAACATTATTTGCTTTATTTATGAAGCTATTTTCCAACTGAGAATGTTCCGAAATGTCCTCAAAGGGAGAGGGAGAAGGAACATTTTTCCCTTTACTGTTGCTAAGTACCTGCACAATCACACACACAGACATTTACCAAGCTATCTAAATGAAGACATACCATAGACTTCTGTTGTATTTATATATGTAATTATAATTGCTATAGACTGTTACTATAAAGGCAAGGGTATTCTTCATGGTCTTTTAACCATGAGCCCATACAGATGCATCGACCCACATGCACTCATATGTCCGCTTCGTAATACTCTTTAGCACAGTGAACGTTAGGCGTGTGTGCAGATGATGTGCAAGGATGCAAACTGTCCACTTGTCTTGAAAAACTTGGCTGAAGGAGGATAGTCCGCACGTACTGTCCTGATGACAAAATTCATGAATGTCACAAGCACTGTGCACAAGACAATCAATGCATTTTTAGAATTAAAAAAACATTTATTTTATTTTTGCATTGTTTTTTCAAATTAAATTAATATTTAACTCACTTCTGGGGACAAATGTGTCTCTAATCTATAGCAAGTACTCACACACACACACACACACACACACACACACACTTTCTCTATTGGAGATCATCAGATGTTCATTTAGGTGGATTATAACTGTTAATCCGTGCAATTCCTAAAAATGTTGTTTTGAAGAATTGATCCTGATGAAGAGCTTTCCCGCTTTATAGAGCACAGCTCATATGATTGAGTTAAAACGGGGTTCAATGATCTGCACGGCCATCTGTCACACTGACCGCAGCACTGGACGGTGACATCAGTCAAATTCAGCCGTGATTGAGTGGAAGGTCTGCACGAATGGGACATTTTAAATAGTCTGTATTGTTTGCTTTCAGAGCAAAGGACTCTTAAAGGAACAGTGCACACAAAAATGAAATTTATGAAATCATTACTCACTCATTACTTTTGCATAAAATGACTTTCTGATACTTCGAGTATTATGTAATAAAGAGCATTGAATGATCATTTGAAGATTTTTAGGGGCTCAGTTTTCAGGCTTTATATAAAGACACATTTCACCCTGTGTTTCTTCCGTGAGACCTTTCCCATTATTCCTCCACAGATGTAAGGGCAGATACTGGGTGGCACATCCAGTCAGGAAGGGTGGATCGCCCCTCTGAAGTGACCGATCACATGTTCCAGCGTATCTGATATTATCTGTGTGTATTTGTGCCTGGAATACTGTAATCTCACCCATAAACCCAGATTACAGACAGATATCCCTGAAATGTGCTACTGGAAAGATCTAATGTGCTGTTAGTTCAAGATCTGCATATGTAAAGTCATTTCTGCATGTATCAACCTTGCGCTAAAAAAGATAAACAAAGCGCACCAGATAGAACAGAACACAAGCTCTTTTTAACTTGATGCAGGTTAAAAAAACAGGGTGATCCTGAACGAGATGCAGCACAACAACTGTAAAACGGCATTTAAGGGTGCAAATAATGGCCCCTTATAATTTGGACCAGTAAGCAACCATGCTGAGCATTCTAACAACCACTTAAACACCCTAGCAACCACCCAGAATACCCTAGTAACCACCCAGAACACCATAGCAACCTCTCAGAACACCCTAGCAACCACCCAGAACACACCAGCAACCACTTAAACACCCTAGCAACCACCCAGTACACCCTAGTAATCACCCATTACCCCCTTTGTAACCACCCAGTACACCATAACGACCACCCAGAACACACTTGCAACCACCAAGAACACCTTAGCAACCACCCAGAACACATCAGCAACAACCTAATCACCCTAGCAACCACCCAGAACACATCAGCAACTACCTAAACACCCTAGCAACCACATAGTACTCACTAATAACCACCCAGTACACCATAGCAACCAACCAGAACACCTTAACAAGCACCTAGAACAACATAGCAACCACCCTTAACACACCACCAATCACCTAAACACCATAGCAATGACCCAGTACACCCTAGCAACCACTCACAACACAATAGCAACCATTCAAAACACCATATCAACCACCCAGAACACACAGGCAACCACCTAAACACACTAGCAACCACCCAGAATACACAGGCAACCACCTAATCACCTTAGCAACCACCCAGAACACATCAGCAACTACCTAAACACTCTAGCAACCACCTAGTACTCACTAATAACCACCCAGTACACCATAGCAACCAACCAGAACACCTTAACAAGCACCTAGAATACCATAGCAACCACCTGAACACACCACCAATCACCTAAACACCATAGCAATGACCCAGTACACCCTAGCAACCACTCACAACACAATAGCAACCATTCAAAACACCATATCAACCACCCAGAACACACAGGCAACCACCTAAACACCCTAGCAACCACCCAGAACACACAGGCAACCACTTTAACACCATAGAAACCACTCACAAAAAAATAGCAACCTCCAAAAACACACTAGCAACCACCTAGAACACTCAAGCAACCACCTAAACACCCTAGCACCCACCTAGAACACTTAAGCAACCACCTAAACACCCTAGCACCCACCTAGAACACTTAAGCAACCACCTAAACACCCTAGCAACCACCTAAACACCCTAGCACCCACCTAGAACACTTAAGCAACCACCTAAACACCCTAGCAACCACCTAAACACCCTAGCACCCACGCAGAACACCCTAGCAACCACTCACAATATCATAGCAACCACCCAAAACACCTTTGCAAGTTATTTGAAATATTTTTAAAGCTTAAAAACGTTGTATTGGATGAGTGTTTCACTGATTCAGTTTGTGAGATGTACAGTAACACTGCTCACTCTCTCTCTTTCTTTGTGTTTCAGGCCAAAACTCTAAGAAAACAGATCCAGCAATCATTTAAACAGTTCGCCAACCTGAACGACGAGCAAAGCATTCTGAAGTTTTTTGAAATCCTGGCACCCGTATACAGATTCGACAAAGAGTACTTTCGATGTGCTCTGGGGGTAAGACAGTTCCTGCAAATGGCCCGACTGCAATGTCCAGCCTACTGGTGCCCTCTATTGGCCATTGGAGGAATTACATTTACTGATGTATATAACTTTTAACTAAAAATGAACATTCTGGCATCATTTACTCTCACCTTCATGTTGTTATGAAGGTGAGAGTAACACCTAACATACTGCCCAATACTGAATAATTGATGACAGAATTTTCATTTTAGGGTGAAATATTCCTTAAATAAATCCTAAAGTTGGTTATGAAATTCTGTCATTGACACACAGCTCTCTGTGCATCTTTGTCTCTCAGTCGAGTTGGGTGATATCAGTAGATCTTGCTATTGGACCAGAGGAGGGAATCAGCTACCTGACAGACAAGGGCTCAACGGTGAGATATATTAACATTTAAACACTCTAGATCTGTTGTCATGCGGTCCACTGCCTACATAGGCAGCTGACTTCTAAGGCAGCATCCTATCCGCAATGGAACCAAATAGTGCTCGCACGTGATGTGCACTGGAGACTTGACTCACAGTAGATTTCAAAAAGAGAAATGTGAATCATCACCTGTGTATTCATCCTCTCTTTCAGCCGACACACCTGGCTAACTTCACACAGGTGCAGTGTATCCAGTACTCATGTGTGGAGGAGAAAGACAGGAAGGGTGTGTTACAGCTGGACGTGGCAGGAGCCGCTGAGGTAAACATCACCATATTTCCTGATTCAAGTATATCTGCCTCTGCCTGTCTGTTGGCATGTGATGGGGTTTTGGCTCAATAGCAAGTCAAATCCATTTGAAGATACTGTTGGAAGTGTTTAATTTGTGAGTCGACTCAGCAGGGAGATAATACACCTCAGTCCTGTTCTTATGGCGTGGTCACACATACACTCTCAAGGCGAAATAGTCAATATAAATCCACACGATCGTGAATTTTGAGCAAGCATTTCGAGGCGTGTCTTCAGCTGTGTGTAGGGGTGTGTCTGTAAGCATTTGGAGGCGTGTCTTCAGCTGTGTGTAGGTGTGTGTCTGAAAGCATTTGGAGGCATGTCTTCAGCAGTGTG
The DNA here is from genome assembly GCF_025860055.1 of Xyrauchen texanus. Taxonomy (NCBI): domain Eukaryota; kingdom Metazoa; phylum Chordata; class Actinopteri; order Cypriniformes; family Catostomidae; genus Xyrauchen; species Xyrauchen texanus. The sequence continues at coordinate 8,870,484 of NC_068285.1, forward strand.
TGGGTGTGTCTGAAAGCATTTGGAGGTGTGTCTTCAGCAGTGTGTGGGTGTGTGTCTGAAAGCATTTGGAGGTGTGTCTTCAGCAGTGTGTGGGTGTGTCTGAAAGAATTTGGAGGCATGTCTTCAGCAGTGTGTGGGTGTGTCTGAAAGCATTTGTAGGCGTGTCTTTAGCTGTGTGTGGGGGTGTGTCTAAGCATTTGGAGGCATGTCTTCAGCTGTGTGTGGGTGTGTCTGAAAGCATTTGGAGGCATGTCTTCAGCTGTGTGTGGGGGTGTGTCTAAGCATTTGGAGGCATGTCTTCAGCAGTGTGTGGGGGTGTGTCTAAGCATTTGGAGGCATGTCTTCAGCTGTGTGTGGGTGTGTCTGAAAGCATTTGGAGGTGTGTCTTCAGCTGTGTGTGGGGGTGTGTCTAAGCATTTGGAGGCATGTCTTCAGCTGTGTGTGGGTGTGTCTGAAAGCATTTGGAGGCGTGTCTTCAGCTGTGTGTGGGGGTGTGTCTAAGCATTTGGAGGCATGTCTTGAGCTGTGGGTGTGTCTGAAAGCATTTGGAGGCGTGTCTTTAGCTGTGTGTGGGGGTGTGTCTGAAAGCATTTGGAGGCGTGTCTTCAGCATGTGTGTGGGGGTGTGTCTGAAAGCATTTGGAGGCGTGTCTTCAGCAGTGTGTGGGTGTGTTTGAAAGAATTTGGAGGTGTGTCTTCAGCAGTGTGTGTGGGTGTGTCTTGAAAGAATTTGGAAGCGATCTTCTTGTCACCTGATCGGCCAATCCTGATCATTTCAGCTTTTTAATCAGGATCTCTGTCATCGGTGGCCTATCGATCGGAGCATCCCTACTGGTGTTGTTGATAATGTCTCATTCTTAATCGCTCTTTGTTTCTGTTTTTTGCCCGCAGCCTCTTACGATCAGCACACCATCCTTCTCCACCGCTGAGAACATGGCTGACCTCATCGACGGCTACTGTCGACTGCTCAATGCCGTCACCCAGTCCTTCATCATCAGACCTCAGAAAGGTGCACCTTCCTCACATTGGTACATTACGGGATGCTTTTAATATGACTGGGAAACCCAGTAAACCACAGAATTTCCAATAATGGAATAATTTGAGTAGAAAATCTTGTACAAAACAACCCAGCTGTGTTGCAATACACTTAATGAGACACAAATAGAAAGCTAATGAATTAAAATACCCCTTTGGTCTACTTTTATTGTAGTGAATGCTTGTAGTGAAACATTAAACGTAATGTTATGTCTTGTTATGTCCCCTATGTGATGTTATGTCTTTATCTGTCCAACAGAGGGCGAGAGAGCTCTACCATCCATTCCAAAGTAAGTCGTCTGTTTACTTCATTTCCATTCCTGAGATATTGAACGCCTCTCCTCAATACTCAGATGTCAGACAGAACATTCCTTAACTACAGGGTTGATCCCCTCTAAAGGGAGTGGTCAAATCAAATATATGGGGTTTAAAAATGACTCAACAGTTTTAATTGTACGTCTCACATAATTAGCATTTCTGAGCATTTTTAAAACAATGTTTATTGCTCGAGATGAACATGAATGGAGTCAGGCCTGAGAATTGTCTATAGAAATTCCTTTAAACAATTTGACTCCATGAGAGTCATTATATAATTCTCACACTGACCTCAGTGGGTCAAAATTGTAACTTAACAAGTCCTCAACGCTTGCAGAATAATCAATGTTCCTCCACAGACTTGCCAACAATGAGAAACGCCTTGAGGGAATTCGAGCAGGAGTTCGTGCCATTTCTGTGTCAGGTAAGACACCAGATGAGATGCATTAGATACAACCATGTCCATCCATGTATCACAGTCAACATAAAATGGACCCAGTTTACTTTCCTAATGGACATTCTGGATTTTATTGAGCACCATATCTGTGCACATTTTTCCAAAGGACAAATAAATGTCTTTATTATCTTTCATCAAGATGTAATAACTTGCTCTGTGTCTTAAACAACTGTTCTTATCGGCTGACTTTGCCAAGGTCACGTCGGCAGGGAAAAACAATATTAAGTAATAATATCATAACTCGGTTTTCAAATCTCGATGGACTAAATCAAGTCCCAAATTTCATTATTTGCTTCAGAATATATATATATATATGTATATGTAGCGCGGAGGAGGGCGGGGCCATGCCGGAATGGCCGGACCCCAATCAGCCTGATGAGGCGAGCGAGGGATAAAGGCGACCGGAGACGGCAGTTCGAGAGAGAGAGAGCTATTGCTTTAAATTCACTATTAAATTATGAGTTACACCTTCAAGCTGGTTCTCGCCGCCTCCTTTCCCTTTTAACCCCTTTACATTGGTGCCGAAACCCGGGAATTGGTTTAAAGACTGCACGCTCCTTGGAGTCCTTCCCGCTGACCGACATCATCAAGTCCGTCGCCACATCAGGCTGATTGGGGTCCCAGGCGTTTGATTTACATACAGTAGACTTGTGCATATAAAGAGGATCATCACTTTTTGAGATGTTTGGAATAACTCAGCCCATGAATGTTTCTGGCTGATTGTAGGTCAGATCTCAATCGCTACTGACGGTTAATAACTTTAATGGTGGGCTTTTACGTTTGAGATTTTCAGCTTAATCTATTAACGTCACTTGAAGAGGTCAGACCAGTACCTGAGAGAACACACACACACACACACACACACACACTAAATAAACAAATTCAATAGGAATCTAACTTGTGTAAAAGTAAGTTAGATATCATGGTGTAACCATTCATGAATCAAGCTGAAATGTTTTGCCACAAGGACTGGAAGATAAATATGTTTGTTCCATTTCTCTTGCCATATTTCCTTGCTTCTCTTTCTCTCTCTCCATCTGTCGTTCTTCACTGAAGACTCTGTGGTTCAGACGCCCGCGAAAACTACAAAAGCTTGTCACTTTCTCCTTCCGTTTGTCCTCTGTTCACACGAGTCTCCTCCTAAGGGTACATGTTGTGTCCCGTGTGTTTGTGTGTGTGCATCCTAACACACTAGCTCTTACCTGCTTTAGATTTGTTCTGCATGAAATTCTGCGCAGCCAAACCAATGGATTTCTTTTTCATTGGATTTTGAACCAATGAGCTGTCACTGTGGGCGGAGCTATGATTATTACAACAACAAACAACAAAAATTAACACATAATTTAATAAGGAAATTAAGCATATTTTAGGACTATTATTAACCTGGCCCAGTTCTTGTTATTGTAATGCAGAAAAATCAGATTTTGATTTAAAATCAACATTTAATTAAGTTGTACTTAACAAATTAATTTATAATTATTTTGCATGACAGTGCTGAGAATGGTGTAATATTAAGTAAAATAAATAGACTTTATTCTCTTTAGTTGACATAAAATTAATTATATATAAATTATAATTAATATATGAATATTAAAAAAATTATATATAGTATAATTATAATTTATTTAATTATTAATTATTGTATTATTATAATTATAAAGTATAGATAATGTCTATCAATTAATTATATAATATACGTGTATATTATAATTAAAAACGTATGTAGTTATTATAATTATAATATCATTATTATAATATTATGATAATTATTATGATCATTATAAATTAGAGTTTGTGATGAAATGACATTTCTTGCTGATTATGCTCAGATATAGATAAAAAGTTAAATACCTGCCCCCAATAATATTCAGAGAGTTTTCATTTACAAACGCAGTGATTTAGTCTGATCGGTCTCCACGTCCACATTGAATCTGATCCCACACATTCCCGATATAATCCACATTAATGACTCCAGCCTCAAAACACAGCATGAACAAAACACATATTTACTTCACAAGCTGTGAGGATGACGAAAACCATTGAATTTACACTGTTCTTCATCTCCTCCTGTCTCAAACCTTCAAACTCTCTCATTCTCTCCTCTTTTGCATGCTCTGTTGGGACCTGCAGAAGATCTAAGTGGTGATGGTAATGTGTGACTAATAATATTGACTTTATATCTTTCCTGTGATCTATAACTAACGTTCTCCTGTGTGTGGGTGTGAATGTTTGAAAGCTGTTTGGATAGACAGTCTTGTGTAGAGTGTAGCTGTATGTAGATTTAAGGTACTTCGCTTGGAGTGCATTCTGTCTCTTTTCTCTCTGCATTCATTAAAGGCCAAATAGAGTGCAACAGTCTGCTTCTGGAAGTAAAAATTGCATTCATTTTCTCCATAGACTAACTGATTTTTAACGTTAACTTATAAACCTTTAAAGACAGACCTACCGTGAGCTCTGAGGCTGTTAATCAGTGGCATATGCTTCTGTTGAAGCACAGCGAGTAAAAGCTGAATACCACCCCTGGAGTCATGAGTTCAAATCCAGGGCATGCTGAGTGACTCCAGTCAGGCTTCCTAAGCAACCAAATTGGCCCGGTTGCTAGGAAGGGAAGAGTCACATGGGGTAACCTCCTCGTGGTTGCTATAATGTGGTTCTCGCTCTCGGTGGGGCGCGTGGTGAGTTGTGTGTGGATGCCACGGAGAATAGTGTGAAGCCTCCACACGCACTAGGTCTCCGCCATAACACGCTCAACAAGCCACGTGATAAGATGCGCGGATTGACGGTCTCAGACGCGGAGACAACTGAGATTCGTCCTCCGCCACACAAGGCGAGTCACCACACCACCACGAGGACCTAGAGCGCATTGGGAATTGTGCATTCCAAATTGGGGAGAAAATCAACAACAACAAAAAACATGTTTAATAACGTAAATTGTGGTGAAGAACTACACTACCCATAATCCTGTAGATTGACAAAGTGCGCCAAGAGAGCTCTGCAGCGACCAACCACTCCCATAATGCACTATGAATGACACAATCGAATTGCTCTCCCTACACTCTCAAACTACTTTATTTGCATATATATGAATATTTTGCAATATGCTTTAAATATATTGATTCTTACGTTTATAATCAACATCTTTAAATGAATAGCTAAATATTTTTCCATTGTTTTTAATTCGATTACATCATTCGCAATGCTTCATGGGAGTGTAGTCCATTCGCTCATTAAAGATGCTACATGTGTCTTGTTGTCTGATTTTCAAATGTTTGTAATGTTGTGGTTCATGGCTTACAACTCATTTATGAAGGGTTTTATGAAATCACTATGGGAAAATGAATGTGAAAAACATGTAATGATGAAAAAGAGGGCATTCAATGTTGCGCTGTATTATTTAGAGAAGTCTGCTCAACAGCAAGAAATCCCCTGCTTTGCAGAAGACGGAGTCGTCACTTCCTTCCTTGTCTCCCTTTAGCACAACCACACAAATGCTCTCTGATTGACCTGTTAGAGTGACATCAGGGTTCATTGATTGACCGGTTAGATTGACGGCAGAGTTCTCTGATTGGCCAGTTAGATTGACAGTGGCGTTCTCTGATTGACCGGTTAGATTGACAGTGGGGTTCTCTGATTGACCGGTTAGATTGACAGTGGGGTTCTCTGATTGACCAGTTAGATTGACAGTGGGGTTCTCTGATTGACCAGTTAGATTGACAGTGGGGTTCTCTGATTGACCGGTTAGATTGACAGTGGGGTTCTCTGATTGACCGGTTAGATTGACAGTGGGGTTCTCTGATTGACCGGTTAGATTGACAGTGGGGTTCTCTGATTGACCAGTTAGATTGACAGTGGGGTTCTCTGATTGACCGGTTAGATTGACAGTGGGGTTCTCTGATTGACCGGTTAGATTGACAGAGGAGTTCTCTGATTGACCGGTTAGATTGACAGAGGAGTTCTCTGATTGACCGGTTAGATTGACAGAGGCGTTCTCTGATTGACCAGTTAGATTGACAGTGGGGTTCTCTGATTGACCGGTTAGATTGACAGTGGGGTTCTCTGATTGACCGGTTAGATTGACAGAGGAGTTCTCTGATTGACCGGTTAGATTGACAGAGGCGTTCTCTGATTGGCCAGTTAGATTGACAGTGGCGTTCTCTGATTGGCCAGTTAGATTGACAGTGGGGTTCTCTGATTGACCGGTTAGATTGACAGTGGGGTTCTCTGATTGACCAGTTAGATTGACAGTGGGGTTCTCTGATTGACCAGTTAGATTGACAGTGGGGTTCTCTGATTGACCGGTTAGATTGACAGTGGGGTTCTCTGATTGACCGGTTAGATTGACAGTGGGGTTCTCTGATTGACCGGTTAGATTGACAGTGGGGTTCTCTGATTGACCAGTTAGATTGACAGAGGAGTTCTCTGATTGACCGGTTAGATTGACAGTGGGGTTCTCTGATTGACCGGTTAGATTGACAGAGGAGTTCTCTGATTGACCGGTTAGATTGACAGTGGGGTTCTCTGATTGACCGGTTAGATTGACAGAGGAGTTCTCTGATTGACCAGTTAGATTGACAGAGGAGTTCTCTGATTGACCGGTTAGATTGACAGAGGCGTTCTCTGATTGACCGGTTAGATTGACAGTGGGGTTCTCTGATTGACCGGTTAGATTGACAGTGGGGTTCTCTGATTGACCGGTTAGATTGACAGAGGAGTTCTCTGATTGACCGGTTAGATTGACAGAGGCGTTCTCTGATTGGCCAGTTAGATTGACAGTGGCGTTCTCTGATTGGCCAGTTAGATTGACAGTGGGGTTCTCTGATTGACCGGTTAGATTGACAGAGGCGTCCTCTGATTGACCAGTTAGATTGACAGAGGGGTTCTCTGATTGGCCGGTTAGATTGACAGAGGCGTTCTCTGATTGGCCAGTTAGATTGACAGTGGCGTTCTCTGATTGGCCGGTTAGATTGACAGATGCGTTCTCTGATTGGCCAGTTAGATTGACAGAGGCGTTCTCTGATTGACCGGTTAGATTGACAGAGGAGTTCTCTGATTGGCCAGTTAGATTGACAGTGGGGTTCTCTGATTGGCCGGTTAGATTGACAGAGGCGTTCTCTGATTGGCCAGTTAGATTGACAGTGGGGTTCTCTGATTGGCCAGTTAGATTGACAGAGGCGTTCTCTGATTGACCGGTTAGATTGACAGAGGCGTTCTCTGATTGGCCAGTTAAATTGACAGTGGGGTTCTCTGATTGGCCAGTTAGATTGACAGTGGGATTCTTTGATTGGCCAGTTAAACAGATACACAGAGTTGCACAGAATGAGTTCAGAGAGTTTAAAAGAGAGAAGTGCACTTGAGTTTGTGTGTATTTGTCTTTGAGGAGTTACTTGGCTGATTCAGTCGCTTATTTTCCTCTCCAGTTTCTGTAGTGGAAGGTTATGTGTGTTTAGTGTGTGTGTGTGTGTGTGTGTGTGTGTGTAGTGGCTGAGTGGGTGTTATTTGGCCTGCATGTGTGTAAAACTGACCACTGCCTGCCTATCTATCCTGCAGAAACAGACGACTACGCTGAAATCATAGATGAAGAAGACACCTACACCATGCCGTCCAGTAAGTACCCTTGCCTCGTGCTATATATGAAGTGTGCTTGACTGCCGTCTGCACGGGATCCAGATGCTTCTGTCCAAATTCAAAAGCTTTCTGAACCAAATCCTGATCTATTTTTTCCCCGTCTAGCTCGTTAAGTTTGTTGATGTGGCGTTAAATGAAATTTAAAGCATCCAGCTCTGAAATTCCGGGATATTCTCTTTAAAAGCACGTTCACATACTGCAGTTTCTATCGAAGTTTGGACATTTGGGATTGTTTGAAATTACAACAGATCACATTTGGACATGGTTCAGATTCTTTAGAGTGAAAGGTGTGTTTAAGGACATCTTCGAAGGTGCAATTTATGCATAAATAGTATTAAATAAAGAAGTAAATAATGTCTTTGATGGTTTTTTAATGTATAAATGCTAAAGGCTTCATAATAATGGTAGGTTTGGGTTGTTCTGTTGGATGTTTTATTAGCTAGGGTAAAAAGCAATCTCTGTATTTCCTCATTTTGCTTGATAAGCATGTGTGTGAGTCACTGTCTTCTCACGAGTGTGTGACTTGCATATACAAACAGTCATTCTGAACACAGACTGTATATGTGTGCTATGATTGTGTGTTTTTAAAGGGTTAGCTGAACATTGAATTGAAATTCTGGCATCATTTATTCACCCTCATGCCGTTCCAAATCTGTATAAATTTTTTGTTCCACGCAACACAAAAAGAGATGTTTTGAAGAATGCTCACGCTGCTATTTTACATATAATGCATGCTCCAAATCATTGAACACTTGGAAAAAAAGTGCATTTATGGTGTTTTATGTCCTATAAAACACCATAAATGCACTTTTTTTCCAAGTGTTCCAATGAAAGCTTTGTGTTTGACATTGACAGTATTTTCATTCATTCTTCCCCTCTAATGAGCTGTTAACCGCTGCAGACAGTTTATTGAGTCTGCAGATTGCAATATGAAACTGATTCAGGCTGATTCTTGAACGAATCTTTTAGAACTGAATCGACCGATTAATTGAACTCATCAGACACAAATGAACAATCTATTCATCATACAGACATTGCTGCTTCTTTAAGGGTGTGTTCACACTTGGCAGGTTTGGTTAGATTAAAACGAACTCTGGTCTGATTGCTCTGTTAGGGTGTGTTCACACTTGCAGTTCAGTTCTCTTGGTCCTCTTGGTCCGGACCAAAAATGAAAATGATAAATTTAGTCCTGGTTCGTTTAGCGTCCACACTGGTATTTTTAACACCAAACCTAATGATACAAAACCAAAGGCATCATGAATAATTCACGACCTCATTGGACAGGTTTTATGACGTATTTTATTAGACTGAACTTACCGATCATCCAAAACAATGCTGGTGAAATGCGCTCGTTGGATGTATATATGGGGGTATTTTTACCAGCTGAGAACAAACGAAGAGTTAATAAAATGTCTAAAGGAGTCAAAACAGCACCTGGAATTCCTGCTGCAAGGATGGCTGACGGGCAGCTCCGACGCCTGTCCCGAACTGTAATGGGCAACATAGCTCCTATGATGAGAAGAGCCAGGTATGCTTGAGGTCAGTATTAGGCAAATTACTTCCTGTTTTTGGTCCGTTTGGACGTCTTTGGTCCATGTTGCATTCATATATCAATCGAACCGCACCAGAGTTAGTTTGGAAGCGGACTGAGACCCACTTAGCCAAGTGTGAACACCCCCTTAGTGCGGTTAATTTGAACAAGTGTGAACGCTGCCATTGAACCTTGGTGTGCACCAAACAAGCGGAACGAGACCCCCTGAATAACGGGGCTTGGTCCATTTCCAAACAAACTCGGTTCGATTGATATATGAACGCAACATGGACCAAAGACGTCTAAACAGACCAATAACAGGATCTGATATCACAAGATGCGACCCTAACAATCATATGATTTCATAACAGAGGTGTAAGAGTGCGCAAAGCAAAATGAGCAGAGGGCAAACATGGAGCAATGAGGAGGTAAAGTTCCTTATTAACATTTAGTCCGACGAGCATATTGGATAATGCATAATGGTTTTGTATCATTAGGTTCGGTGTTAAAAATGCCAGTGTGAACACTAAGTGAACCAGGACTAAATGCATCATTTTCTTTTCCGGTCCAAGAGAATCAAGAGAACCGAACTACAAGTGTGAACGCACCCTAACGTTTCATGAACATGCTGAGGACAGATATGGGGGATGTGGAGATTGCCAGTGAATAACAATTCAAATTTCATTCTGTTCCTCAAGCTATCATATGACTTGTTATATAGGGCATAGCTAGTTTCATGATACTTTTATGATGTATTGTTTCAGTTCTGCATTTTGTTTGGTTAAACTCTTCCTTTATTATTCTGAATACATGCTAAAGTTTGACACTTATCAGTCCATTTCTGAGTCTTTCACATGTCCAGCTGTCCACTCCTCACCCGTCTGTTTCTGTCTTTCATTCTGGGCTTTAATTCTGATCTAAACACCAAATCTCTCACTTTTCTCTTTAACAACCAGCTCAATACTTTGGATTAGACTCAGGTAACGGCATCCCTCTGTTTTCTATTGCCTCTCACTTTTTCTCGTTCTTTCTGTCTCTCATTGTTTGATTTGCGCTGTGTGCTTGTGGGTTTTATAGTCAGCAGGTTTCTCAACATTTCATTGGCTGATGCAGGTTTTCATAGCTGTCAGAGTAAAGTGTATTAACCCGTCCAATCGAATTGTGAACATTCTCACAGCTAAGCATCACGACCCCCTATTCTCATTATTGAAATGAAAAAAGTACAAATAAATTCAATGCTAAAATGCATAATAATAATTATTATTATATATTATTCTAATAATTATTACATAAATTGTGATGGATGTATCATGTTAGTTTTACATAATAAAATATAAAATAAATATATGCATAATAAATATATGCATAATAATAAAATTATTGCATTACAGGAATGAGACTCACTGTTGATATAATTGTAATTAATATACAGTATATTCATTAATATGTGATTATATGTAATAATGGAAATTAAAATATATTTTTGCATAATAAAAAATGTACATTTTTCTGTCCTCATTGAAAGCAAAATACAATGTTTTTTTTGTTTAAACATTTAGTGTTTAACTTACAGTGATATTTTGGACCAATGAGATTTCACTGTGGGCGGAGCTACCCAGTCTGACTTTAAATAAAGAGACGGCAAGTCTTTTGGCATGTTGTGGTTGGGACACCGATTCAAATGAACATATAAGAGATATGATTAATCCGAAATCTGGCAAGAATAAATAACAATATAAACATGTGTCAGACATTATCTTAATGGGATTCAATACTTCTGATAGCCTGCAGACGTCATTGATATGTAGAAGCCAATCAACAGAATATTAATGTGCTTAATTGTAAGTGTTTATTCTTTGGAATTAATGGTGCATACATTTATTTGAAGCATTTATTTATTTTGCATTGCATCTTGATTGCATCACAAGGTTTAAAATATAATTTATTGTAGACTTGTTTTACTTGCCAGTGCAGGTTTCTAAACTTTCAGAAGGTTTGCTAAAGCGTTGTCCTCTGCATTCAGGAAATATTGTGATAAGTTCTCTGAAATATTCAGTCACAGCTGCTCATGTTTGTGCATGTCGTTCTGCTGCGGTTTGAGCAGCTTTTTTACCCGTAAATATGGTCAGAATTGAACTTGAGGATAAAGGCATTTCTAGGTGGATGCTTGTGGTTTGTAGTTTCATTTGAGTGTTTGGTTTGTGTGTTTTTCCTCCACAGCTCAGGACTATGAAATCCAGCGGGAGAGAATCGAGCTAGGGCGATGTATCGGCGAGGGCCAGTTTGGAGACGTCCACCAAGGGGTTTACGTCAGTTCGGTAAACTACATATTTATGGCTCACGCCGACATATCTTGGCACTGTCCATGAATAGGGTACAGATTAGTGTCTTGGGACATTTTCTAAAGCAATAGAAGTACAAATATAATATTCTTTGGAGTAAGAATGATTATATATGTGTAAGAAATAAAGCACTGTCTAATATAAAATTAACAGAATGAAACAGCTAGTTTTGAAAACATGAAATGTCTGTAGCATACACATATTTTTATTATATTTGTTTATTTAATTTATGGGAAATGTGAGTTTATAAATAACTACAAACCAACATTTGGTCCTAAAGTAGCTTGCTCCTACTGAGAGATTAATTTAAGATAAATCTGCAACATTTTGTCATATTTGGTGCATTTTTATATTGTATTTAATTTTGATGTTAAAATCAGCAAAAAAAATAAATAATGCATTTTTAATCTGGATTCAAACAGCACATTTTTGGGGTAAAAGTGATGCAAAAATGGCAAACCTCAAATAAAATAGAAATAAAACTAAGAAAACACAAGATGTAATATTTCGTTTGACCTCCTGAGGCGGATGAACAACATTTTCCGATTGTGCTCTGCAGGAGAATCCGTCGTTATCTGTGGCCATCAAGACGTGTAAAAACTGCACATCTGACAGCGTACGAGAGAAGTTCTTACAGGAAGCTCGTGAGTATCAAGAGTTTGCACTAGTGACCCACATCACTTCACAAGCTTCTGAGGAATTCATTTTAGCTGCTGTAGATCTCATTTGGAAAGGTCCTGTTTTTAGTGTGGCTATTCCAACTAAACACGTCTTTTTATTTGAAGTTGGGAAGCACGAGGAAGTCACTACTGCCGCATTTACACATCATTTCAGAGAAGTGAAAATATGAAATGCACATAATGGCATCAAACAATGTATGTTCATAGTGTGTGATTTTATTTTGACAGTGACGATGCGGCAGTTTGACCATCCACACATTGTGAAGCTGATTGGAATAATCACAGAAAATCCCGTCTGGATTATTATGGAGTTATGTACGCTTGGGGAGGTGAGAGAAACCTTTGATTGACGCTAAAAACTTTCGCCTTTTGATTGGCCAACAGAGTCTTTGAATTAGAGGTCGACCGATAGTTGAGTTTGTCGATACGATAACTAAGGTGGTGGAAAAGGCTGATAACAGATTATTTGGCTGATGGAATATTTGATTATTATAATCTTTTTAGTTTGTTTTATTGTAGTCTTTCCTTACTATGATGTGTACAGACATAGAGGTTACGAGAGTCCAAAAAAACACCAGGGACTCTTATTTTGAAATGGAGATTTGGCTCGATTAGAATGCTCTATAAGGTTTTTGCATGTAAAGTATATCTCTCTCTCTCTCTCTCTCTCTCTCTCTCTCTCTCTCGATATATGTGTATATATATTTGGAGTAATGGACAGATTTTGCTCTTATATAAGGAAATTGGTAGTTTTATTCACTAAAGTGGCATTCAACTGATCACAATGTATATTCAGGACATTAAAAACATCAAAAATTACTATTACTTCAGAGATTTCACATAAAAAAATCCTCCACATGTAGCAATGACAGTTTTGCAGATTCTTGTTATTCTAGCGGTCAGTTTGTCCAGATACTCAGGTGACATTTCACCCCACACTTCCTGTAGCACTTGCCCTTTGACCCCACACTTCCTGTAGCACTTTCCATAGATGTGACTGTCTCGTCGGGCACTTCTCACGCACTGATCCCACAAAAGCTCAATGGGGTTGGGGTTTCTAAACTTTTGGCTGCCAGTGTGTATTTATATATATATATATATATATATATATATATATATATATATATATATATATATATATTCATATTGTCAATGTTGAAAGATGTAGACACAGCAAATCCCTACATGGTTGTTTTTATTTCACCTCTAGAGGCTGCAATTTTATTGTAAACCCAAACCATTCTCACTGCAAAATCCTCCAGGACCGGCTACAAAGAATCTTACAGAAGAGTCTTCTTCTTCTATCAGCTGCTCCTGTTAGGGGTCGCCACAGCGGACTATCCATGATCCGCATATTTGACTTGGCACAGGTTTTATGCTGGATGCCCTTCCTGAAAAGAAACACAGAGGAATAAAAAAAGAAAATATCAGCAGCTATCATGATAGATTTATGCCGATAACCGATAGTTCAAAGAAAGCAACTATCGGCACTGATTCATCGGTTAAACCGATATATCGGTCTACCTCTACTTTGAATGGCCAGTTTTCTCTAGATGTCTTTGTGGTACAGCAAACACAATAACTTTTAACTAATTGTTTGTTTCATTGTTAGCTGAGGTCATTCTTGCAAGTCAAAAAGTACAACCTCGATCTGTCAACCCTGATTCTGTTCGCCTACCAGCTGAGCACAGCGTTGGCGTACCTGGAGAGCAAACGTTTTGTGCACAGGTGAGATGGGAACCTATTCACCTCACACTGACGCCTTCTTATATAATCACCTGTCATTAGTCATTTTTAATGCTAGTCCAAAGAACTTTGTATCAGCACCTGATATAAATGTGTGTTTGTGTTCCTCAGAGATATCGCTGCCAGGAACGTGTTAGTGTCTTCCACAGACTGTGTGAAACTCGGTGACTTTGGTCTCTCCAGATACATGGAGGACAGTTCATATTATAAAGGTAACAAAGATTGCATTACATAAACCAGAAAGACCTTTTACAACTACTTCATAGCAAATATACTACAATACGACAATGCATGAAACTGTATATGTACAGTAAACAATACAATTTGCAGTTGTTTTTATATATTTTTCATTTTGTAGCTTCTAAAGGGAAACTCCCGATCAAATGGATGGCTCCAGAATCGATAAACTTCCGTCGGTTTACCTCAGCCAGTGATGTCTGGATGTTCGGTGAGTTTTAAATCAGAAAATTTAAGTATTTTTGAGATGTTACCCATAGTTTCTCTTTTCAGTGAGAAATATTCTATGATAACCATTTAAAATTAACAAAATTTTTCTATTATTGATAAAGTGCCAATTTGATTGGAAATGTCATTAAAGAATTAAATTAACTAGTTTAATATTCAGTTTTGCTATTAAAATGTATAAAATAAATGTTTATTTTTTTATTTCATTTTCCATCTTTGGCTTATTCATTTAACAATGGTTTTTTTATATTGTTTAATCAAGCAAACATTTATTTGCCAAACACAGTCTATTAAGAGTCATTTGAATCAAAATCGGCACCGGTTAATCGGTCAAATGAGTCAAAATCAGCACCAATTAATCGGTAAAACCAGTCTATTAGAGGTGGAGTCAAATGAGTCAAAATCAGCACCAATTAATCGGTAAAACCAGTCTATTAGAGGTGGAGTCAAATGAGTCGAAATCGGCACCAATTAATCGGTAAAACCAGTCTATTAGAGGTGGAGTTTAATGAGTCTAAACCGGCACCGGTTAATCAGTAAAACCAGTCTATTAGAGGTGGAGTCAAATGAGTCGAAATCGGCACCGGTTAATCGGTAAAACCAGTCTATTAGAGGTGGAGTCAAATGAGTCAAAATCGGCACCGGTTAATCGGTAAAACCAGTCTATTAGAGGTGGAGTCAAATGAGTCAAAATCGGCACCGGTTAATCGGTAAAACCAGTCTATTAGAGGTGGAGTCAAATGAGTCGAAATCGGCACCGGTTAATCGGTAAAACCAGTCTATTAGAGGTGGAGTCAAATGAGTCGAAATCGGCACCGGTTAATCGGTAAAACCAGTCTATTAGAGGTGGAGTCAAATGAGTCAAAATCGGCACCAATTAATCGGTAAAACCAGTCTATTAGAGGTGGAGTCAAATGAGTCAAAATCGGCACCTGTTAATCGATTTTGATCTCTTGAAGCCTCAGTGTCTGTGCCCTTCATTGTGAGGAAAGAATAAGAGCTCTTTGATCATTCGATTTTAAAAAACTACCGGCCGATTAATCGAATATCTGCCTTTTCCGCCACCTTAGTTATTGATATCGGTAAAATCCACTATCGGTCGACCTCTACAGTCTACCAATAACATCATGTGCGTTTGTTGTTAATCGTTGAGGCTATTTGTGATTTTTGATCTTTCTCTGGTCTCAGGTGTGTGTATGTGGGAAATCCTCATGTTCGGCATCAAGCCCTTCCAGGGCGTGAAGAATAATGATGTCATCGGGCGGATAGAGAACGGCGAGAGGTTAGCGATGCCTCCCAACTGCCCCCCCACCCTCTACAGTCTCATGACCAAATGCTGGTCGTACGACCCCAGCAAACGCCCGCGATTCACAGAACTCAAGACACAACTCAGGTGTGTGTGTGGATGATGTCCTGGTAGAAAAAACATGTGTATCAATTGCAAAGAATGGACAAACTTTATATAAGAATGCACTTAAGCATTTGATACAATGTATTTATTATGTACATAAGCGTGGTTGCATTGTACTTACATTTACCTGCATTTAATTACAACTGTAGTTACACTGTAAACCTACCCCAACCTCAGTAGGAGCAAGTGTGAGAATTTTGCAGAGCAACATGTAGTTACACAATAAGTATATTGTATGTATTTTAATGGTAAATGGTCTGCACTTATGAGCGCCTTTTTAACCTTAGCAGTATTCAAAGAGTCTCATTCACCCATTTACACACCAATGACAGCAGAGCTGCCATGCAAGGTGCTAGCCTGCCATTGGGAGCAACTTGGGGTTCAGTGTCTTGCCCAAGGACACTTCGGCATGTGGAGTCATGTGGGCCGGGAATCAAACATCCAACCCTGAGATTAGCAGCCGACCCTCTCTATTACCCGAGCCACAGCCGCCCAATTTGTATTTGAATGTTAATGCATAGTAAAGACACCTAATATAAAGAGGGACCCAATTAATTTTTTAGGAAGACTGTAGAAACGCTCATGCAGATGTTGTGTTTACATGCACAGCAATGCACTGACGACTATCAAAAATCATCTTATTTTAGAAAACCGTCAACGCAAGAAACCAGCATTTACGTTACATTTGCAATCATCGGATTATCATCTGCTTTTAACGTCATAATGTAAACAGGCATGTCGGCTTATTAAGCATAATTGGTGTAATGTCGTGCATGTGTTTGTCTGAGGGTTATAGTGCAAACACTAGAGGTCATCGTTGAGCTTGAATAGTATCAAAGTGACTCTAAGTAACACCAGTATCTTACACACAATAATAAAGTCTGAATTATTGTATTCAATATATCATACATTGTATTTCTGTGGAGTTATTTTCTTCTTTTTAGCCAAGAGAAGCTAAAGCAGATCTGCCTCGTGTTTTAAGAAATAGTTCTTCGATAAAATGCCTTTTACGCCGGATATTAATGCTGGATCGGTGTCAGTGTTCAGAATAGCAGGCAATGTTCTGTATGCATTGAATATTTGAGGTGGCATTTGCCAAAATGTGTAAATCAACTCTAGGATACGTTGCATAACGGGAAGCAATATTATTAACATCGTTCTTGGCTTGTTGTTTGGATTCACTTGGATGAGAAATGTTAAATAACGCTCTCTTTTTCTCTCTGCAGCGCTATCTTAGAGGAGGAGAAGGCCCAGCAGGAGGAGCGTTTCCGTATGGAGATGAGGAGACAGGTGACTGTGTCCTGGGATGCTGGGAATTCAGACGAGGCTCCTCCTAAGGTGTGATTTCCAACTATCCAAAACCCTGAAACTCCTCTTAAAAACACCTTGAACACCAGCTGATCAAAAGCCATTGTGATCATGACTTGCATAAGTGAAGTTATTAGATAGGACAGTACTATGGTTGACCTCATGTATCTTAAAGGAAATATCTGCTTATTCATTTGCACTCTTTGAGATAAACATCAGATTTATTTGAAGAGTTGTTGACAGGCGGTATTTGATGTGTTGGTCTTGGTCGAGTGCGAATATAACGCTGACAGGACGTTCCAGGCACTCTGACAGATGGACTGATGTGCAGTTCTGCCTCTGTGCACTTGAGCAGAACTGCCATCACATATTTATTCGGAGAAATTATATTTTCAACATGTGCCACTTGAAATGAGTCATCCAAGCAGACTTTAGTCCAACAGATGAGGTCAGAGAGTCTTTGTGGAAATAAACATTCCACTTTGAAAAGCACAAGAAGTATCTGTCACTTCCCTCAGTCGAGGAGACTTTGGTATTACTGGAGAGATCTGTTAAGAAACCTCCTGACTTTGATATTGGGACTTTTCTTTCTGATGTGCACAGCCCAGCCGACCCGGTTACCCGAGTCCTCGGTCCAGTGATGGATATTTCCCCAGTCCACAACATGCCGGTCCGCACAATCATTTCCAGGTACCAGCACTTTCACTCGTGCCAGCATCTTCACCGTGCACGCCCACTTTTCCAGCTGTTTCTGTCATATTTCCCATTGATTTTATTTCTCCATATATTAACATGCAAATACAAGAATTATTTATACAGTTATTTAGTAACATGCCACTCATAGTAATCATAAACCAACATGACTCCATTCTGAACAACGATGAGAAAAGTAACAATTATCACATGGATACGCTACAGCAACCGTCTGGCAATCATGTTACATAACGAAACTGTTAAACAATATTAGTCATCGAAATGCTTATAGTTAAAATCAAAGAATTCTGTTTTATTATTATTATTATTAAATGAAAAAAATAAGATAAAATTGGTGAACAGTTAAAAAATTTTAAAATTGGTGACTATTCAAAAAAAGATGAATAGTTTAAACAGGTGAATTATTAAAATAAAAATTAAGCAAAAATAAGAAATATAAAATAGGAGAATAGTTAAAATAGGGGAACAGTTATAGAGAATTATTAAAAGAATAAAAAATAATTAAAACAATTAAATATATTAGACAAAAAAAAGACTGTCAAATATTATTAAATTATTTAAATGGAACTTAAACTGAAAAAACATTATTGAAATAAATTAAATAAAAAAATATTCAATGAGTTCAAATAGGAGAATTATCCAAATAAAAACAAACAAAAAGGAAAATATAAAATAGGAGAATATTCATACATCCTGAGCAGAATTACCAGATGTCTGTATAAATTGTTTGCTAAATCATTCTTTGGTAAATTGTGGCATTGATTGTAAGCTGTTTTATGTAAGAAGGAAGTTACGAACGCTTTACCCAGAAATACTCATTAAATCAATATTCGTGGATTTTGTTGAATCCTTTATTTATACTATATAGTTTTGTGCCATGAACCAAAGCAACCAGCCCGAAGTGAATCACAACATTACAAACTTTGATTTGAAACTCAAAAAAGACAAAAGACATAACGTCTTTAAGTGAACTACAAATCTATTTTCAGTTTTGAAACAATATTAGTTTTTAGTTTAGTGCAAAAATATTCAGATATATACAAATATATGAGTAGTTTGAGAGTGGAGGGCTTTGATATGTTGTTATTTACAGTTCCTGAAGTGTGTGTGTGTGTGTGTGTGTGTGTGTGTGTGAGTGTGTGTGTGTGTGTGTGTGTGTGTGAGAGAGAGTGAGTGTGTGTGTGAGAGTGTGTGTTGAGTCTGTGTGAGTGTGTGTGTGTGAGTGTGTGTTTGTGAGTCTGTGTGTTTGTGTGTGTGTGTGTGTGATTCTGTGTGTGTGTGTGTGATTCTGTGTTTGTTTGTGTGTGTGTGTGTGTGTGTGTGTGTGTGTGTGTGTGATTCTGTGTGTGTGTGTGTGTGTGTGATTCTGTGTGCGTGTATTTATCACTTTGTGGGGACCAAATGTCCCCATAAGGATAGTAAAACCCGAAATTTTTGACCTTGTGGGGACATTTTGTCGGTCCCCATGAGGAAAACAGCTTATAAATCATACTAAATTATGTTTTTTGAAAATGTAAAAATGCAGAAAGTTTTCTGTGAGGGTTAGGTTTAGGGGTAGGGTTAGGTTTAGGGGATAGAATATAAAGTTTGTACAGTATAAAAACCATTATGTCTATGGAAAGTCCCCATAAAACATGGAAACACAACGTGTGTGTGTGTGTGTGTGTGTGTGTGTGATTCTTTTTGTGTGTGTGTGTGTGAGAGAGAAGGTGTGTGTGTGTGTGTGTGACAGCAGGCATTTCCTGTGCACTCTTTAAAGACTCAATTCATTCCATGAGCTTTAAAAATACACACACTTCAGATTTTGTTGTTATCGCTGCTGAGTGAGCTTCATTTTTATGCCTTAAAAGGCTTTTGTGCAGAACACGGCTGTTATTCTTGTGTCAGGTTGTTTATTTAACATTTTAAGAGGCAGAAAAAGAAGGCAGAAGCATTCCCCCAGTCTAAAGGTCAAAGGTCATGTTGTGAAGAATGTGACTTAAAGGCAGCATCCCTTAGAAACAATATATATTATAGTTATGGTATCAGGTGATAATGCTATGGTACTTTGTATATATACACTGGTACTGAATTATTACTACAGTTGAAGTCATTCAAATTCATTTTTTAAATACTCCACAGATTTCATATTCGCAAATTATATCTACTTTGTGCATGACACAAATAATTTTTCCACCAATTGTTTACAGATGATTGTTTCACTTTTAATTGACTATATCACAATTCCAGTGGGTCAGAAGTTTACATACACTTAAGTTCACTGTGCCTTTAAGCAGCTTGGAAAAGTCCAGGAAATTCTGTCAAGCCATTAGACAATTAGCCAATTAGCTTCTGATAGGCTAACTGGAGTCAATTGGAGGTGCACCTGTGGATGTATTTTAAGGCCTACACCAAGACGTAGACCTCCACAAGTCTGGTTCATCCTTGGGTGTAATTTCCAAATGCTTGAAGCTACAACATTCATCTGTACAAACAATAGTGTGCAAGTATAAACACCATGGGACAATGCAGACATAATACCGCTCAGAAAGAGACACATTCTGTCTTCTAGAGATGAACGTAGTTTGGGTCGAAAAGTGCAAATCAATCTCAGAACAACAGCAAAGGACCTTGTGTAGATGCTGGAGGGAACCGGTAGACGAGTATCTATATCCACAGCAAAACAAGTCCTATATCGACATAACCTGAAAGGCTGCTCAGCAAGGAAGAAGCCACTGCTCCAAAACTGCCTTACAATAGCCAGACTACAGTTTGCAAGTAGGGATGTAACGATATTGACGATATCGCGCTATCGCGGTGGTAAACGTGTCTCGATATCGTCGTGGTTGGGTTACAATATTAAAAGGACAGGTGTCCGTCAAAAAGCAAGAGGATTAAACACAGTCCCGCGGAACAAATCATTGTTAACTACATAGACCATGATCCTTTGCGCTGCGTCGTCACAACAACCGTTGTTAAGCCAATAGGATTGCACGCTACACGCTGTCCACACAAGCTCACAGCAAGCCAGCAGGGCCGACAGCGATACTTGTAAGGATGAAAACAACAACCCCGAAGTTGAGATTGTGCCAGCCCCTGCAGCTTTTAAATCAGATGTCTGGAAACATTTTGGTTTCGTCGTGTCAAAAAACGCAAAAGGAGAGGTGGTGGTGGACAGACAATGGACTATTTTGATCTTTCTGATGAAAAACGTGAACATAAGCTAAATGATAGGTCAGTGTTTTTTAAAAGGCTTTTTGACTGACTATTTTATTTAAGTTTAAGTCATGTTCCTAAATACCAGTTTTAAAAGGCTGCTTTTATTTGCGTTAGCATAAACCTGACTTAACTTGATCTTTGTTTGCACTTAAAGGGAATTCCCTATTGTTTACAATTGTTCTAGTTGCTTCTTAACTTGAACATTGCACAGAAGAATCAGCTATGCAACCAAATATTACTATACAGAATATTGATGTTCCTGACTACAACTTGCACTTTAAAAGCACTATGTGATCAGCGTTTTATGTTGTCATGATCCATAAATACAACAATACATTGCCTGTTGACTGGCAAAAGCAGAATAAATGTCAGTATTTTTTCGCTATTATCATCACAAACACTATCGTGAGCTATTTAACAATACCGTGAGCTTTTCCACAATATCGCAATAAATATCGTACCGTGAGGTCAATATCGAAATTGTATCGTACCGTGAGATTTTGATATCGTTACATCCCTATTTGCAAGTGCACATGGGGACAAAGATCTTTTTGGAGAAATGTCCCCTGGTCTGATGAAACTAAAATTGAACTGTTTGGCCATAATGACCATCGTTATGTTTGGAGAAAAAGGGTGAGGCTTGCAAGCTGAAGAACACCATCCCATCGGTGAAGCATGGGGGTGCAGCATCATGTTGTGGGGGTGCTTTGCTACAGGAGGGACTGGTGCACTTCACTAAATAGACATCATGAGGAAGGACAATTATGTGGATATATTGAAGCAAAATCTCAAGACATCAGACAAGAAGTTAAAGATCGGTCACAAATGGGTCTTCCAAATGGACAATGACCACAAGCATACCTCCAAAGCTGTGGCAAAAAAAGTGGCCTCTATCTGATAGATCATTTGTGGGCAGAACTGAAAAAGTGTGTGAGCAAGGACATTTATGCATTTAGCAGACGCTTTAATGCAAAGCTTGTGCAAGCAAGGAGGCCGACAAACCTGACTCAGTTACTCCAGTTCTGTCTGGAGGAATGGGAAAAAATTCCAGCAACTTATTGTGAGAAGCTTGTGGAAGGATCCCCAAAACATTTCACCCAAGTTAAAAATGTAAAGGCAATGCAACCAAATACTGACAACCTGTATGTAAACTTCTGACTTCAACTGTGTATTCATATACTATAGTATTACTATCATGGTAGTGTCTATAAACGTCATAGTACTACGCTGGTACCTTGTCCGCACTAACCTGACCAAACAAATTCAGCAATAAATTCTTCTTAAACTCTTCTCTTCTTTCAAGATGTCTGGATTTCCTGGCATGTCGGGCGCAGGGTACCCACCTCAAGCTTCTGTACTCGACCCTCATGAAACATGGAACCATCACAGATCCGAGGCAGTGTGGTCTCCAAACATGGAGGTGAGTCGACCCGAACGCCTCGATCCTGATGAACGGGAGGTTGCTTGTTCCAGAGACCTCTTAGAAATGCTGGTGTGTTGCTTCTGTGTGTCAGGATGGGGGCGCTCTTGGACGGAGTCAGGGTCTGCCCGCCCACCTGATGGAGGAGACACTGATGAAACAGCAGCAGCAGATGGAGGAAGATCAGAGATGGCTGGAGCAGGAGGAGAGTTTTTTGGTACTGACACACACACACACACACACACAAACTCTACCTGCAACGTCTGTTTTTCTGTATTTCTATTTGAGCTATTTGTACTCGTTTTATAAAATGATTTGGATAAATGACGTTCCTAGTAATCATCAAAACGATTAGAAAAGTAACATGTATCATGTGACTGTAATTTTCTGCTGCAACAGTCTGGACAATCATTTTGAATAATGAAACTGTAAAACATTAATAGTTGTTGAAATGCTTATAGTTACAATTAAAGAATTTGCTAATTAAAAAAATATGTAAAAAAACAAATACATATATATAAATTAGGAAAATAGGTCAAATAAAAGAAATAAACAAAGAAAACATATATAGGAAAATTATGTATTATTGTGTATTATTAAAATAATATAGAAAATAGAATAGTTGAAAATAAATAAATTATGAAAAAGAAAATATAAAGGTGTAGGAGAAATAGGGAGAATTGATAAAAAAGAAAATATAAAATCGGATAATTGTTAAAATAAGAGAATTATTCAATTTAAATTTAAAAAAGAAAATATACAATAGAGTTATTATTCAGGCACATTAGGCTTATTTTATAAATGTGAGTGTGTGTGTGTGTGTGTAAGAGAGAGAGAGAGAGAGAGTGTGTGTGTGTGCGTGTGCGCGTGTGCGCGTGTGCGCGTGTGTGTGTGTGTGTGTGTGTGTGTGTGTGGGCATTCATCAACCCTGTTGCTGTTGTTACTTGGAGAAAGCGATGGAACAAAATGAAGATGTCCCGTTCTTCAAGCAGGAGATTTTAATCTGAAAAACAAAGCTGTAAATCTGTTTGTGCACCTGCGACAGCAAACCGTTCACCCCTCCAAGAGTCCAGCCCCCGAGAGGCTGTTTAAGACTGATCTGCTCATCTGCTCTTGTGTGTGTTTCTCATGTTGTGTTTATTTTGAGGTGATATTTTAAGCTTGAGGGCTCAGAAAAGTCATTTGTGGGAAATTGGTTGAAGTATCATGAGAACAATTTCCTGTTTACAGAGAGAGGCTTTTAATTGACAGTTACAAGATTTGACACAGAAAAGATTTTCAGCTCGCTGGGATTGCAGAAATATCATCACTCACCGAAACTGCCCGATTCTGAAGATGTCCGGCATTAGTGCCATTTAATTTGCCAGCAAAGGATTGTGGGAATGGGTGGAAATGTGTGTGGTTCGTGCCGTTCTGAGAATCGTAAAGCTCTCAGCTCAGCTTTGGCATCTTCCCTGTATTATGTCAACTCTGTTTGATTAAGGGAAAAGGGAAATGCCTCTCTCCGAAGGGAAAATCTGGAATGGATTGTGCAGGATATACTGTGTTCTCTCTACTATTATTTAAAAACCGTATTAAGGGTGGTTAGAGTAAGAGTTATTTTATATCATTGTAATGGTGTAAAATACAGCTTCTGATTATATTCAAATTGAGTTAAAAACTAAAGACTCAAAAGGGTAAAACTCATGTCATGAATTCTGTCATAAAATAACAAACATAGACATAAAATTTGGTATATTAAAATGTGACATTGCAACATTTAAAAAAAAAAATTAAATGTCTTATTTTTTATTTTTGTTAGTCAATTAAAATAATTACTGGTGATCCTCACAAAACCTGTGAAGAAAATATTATTTGCCCTAAATCCAAAAATCAAAAGAATCAATAACTTGTTATCCATAATTTACATTTGTTACAGTATTTTCATGACGGTTACGTGCATTTTACCCCAATTCTCATTACCGCAATGTGTTATTTAATGTTATTTAAATTGTTAAGTATTTTGATATCAAAGTATTATTCCTTTGGTACAGCCTTTTTTTGTAATTGCCGATTTTAAATGCAAAATAATAAAAAAATAATAATTGTACAACAGATAATTTTTTACTGTAATATAGTAAAGAATAGGTGTTCCCGTAATTTTTTCCGGTTTTACAGATCAAATGGTGCCGATTGTTGATTTTTAGAAATGTAAGCGCTGTGTAGTTCTAGCGGGAAGACTAGCAGCTGTACATCATCGCACCATTAGCGGGGTAATCCCCAGCCAATCACATGGAAGCCGTTGCTTTATACGTCTGCTCAGAATCGATCACATTGCTGTTTCACTGTGCTAACACAGCAACCTCCACCACCCCAGGACCACCTGTTGAGTCCCGTCCTGCACGGGGGTAGCCTCCTCGCCCCTGCCTCCTGTCTGCCTTGATATGGCGGTTCCGAGTACAACTTCTTCAGACCGCATGACGGGGCTTACGCCAAAGAGAGACATTACATTTCTGTTTATATTCATCAAATAAATGTCATCTTAAATCTCACTCAAGTCTGCGAAACTTAATAGTCCCCAATATTTATTTTTATTCTACTTTTGTTTTTTGTTTTATTCTTTATCAATAAACCTTATCTGGTGAAATATATACATGCAAACATTTAATCAGGGCAAAAAATAGGCTATAAAAAGCTTAATTTTGTAAATGCTTTCATATAGGGGCCTGGGTAGCTCACCTCTATAATTGCAAGTTCGAATCAAGGGTGTGCTGATTGACTCCAGCCAGGTGTCCTAAGCAACCAAATTGGCCCGGTTGCTAGGAAGCGTAGAGTCACATGTGGTAACCTCCTCGTGGTCGCTATAATGTGGTTCTCGCTCTCAGTGGGGCCTCCAAAGTCTTCTCCAGCACATCCCAAAGACTTTTAATGGGGTTAAGGTCAGGACACATATGTGAAAATGAATCCTTGTGCTCCCTGAACCACTCTTGCACAATCTGAGCATGATAAATCTTGGCATTGTCATCCTGGAACATGGCCGTGCCGTCAGGGAATAAATAATCCATTGATGATTATTCCATAACCTGGTCATTCAGGTAGTCAGCTTACTTCATTTTATTGCCGCATAACATAAACCTGCCCAATTGAACCAAGTTTCCACACATTCAGTCTAGTTTTGAGGATTATCAGCTGAAGATATTCCACAGCACATACCAGAAGCTTTTTTTCTGTTTGTGTTGTAACAGTGGGAGGAAAAGACAGTGTGGATGTGAGAGAGAGGGAGCAGACTGACAGGAAAAGGGAGTCTGAGAGGAAAACCAGTCAGAGAGAGAGAGAGGAGGGAAAGAGAGCGAGGAGTGCAAGTTTTCTGCAGTCAGGCACTTTTAAACGTCCTCTCGCTTGAATCTGGAGCACATCGACTGATTGTATGTTACATACGGATCATGGAAACACACACACCTCGCTCTTTCCTCGCTGTAGCACGATCACGATCCATCGGACGCACTGCACAGAGGATGCACCTCTTCAAGTTCTGTTTCGGAAAGCCGGTAACTGAAGTTAAAGTATGAAAGGTTTCATTTGGGATGGAAAGATCTTGATGTACTTCTGAGATCAGCTGTTGAGATTTTCTGGTTGCGTTTTCATTACAGATATCTTGACGCATAATTTGGTTTATGGGTAAATAATAAGTTGGATCGTGTGCAGCTCTGTTTTGTGGTTAGTGAGGTGGATTGTGAGATTGTGATTATGAAGAAGATTCATTCATACAGGTTGAGCTGCTGGAGTCATCTTTGAGAGTGATGCATGATTTGATCATAAATTGATATATTTTTAATAATTGCTTGTGTTTTGTGTTTAGAAGCTGGAGTCCAGGAATTCAAGGGGGAGTATTGACCGGGAGGACGGCGCTCTCCAGGGACCAGTGAGTTCCCAGAATTCCCTGTTTGTTTTCGTTTTAAAAGGGAGATTTACAGTGTCATAGTGAGGACAACAAATCTCTCCCTCACTTCCTGTTCTGGCCTTTAATATTGATCATATTAATTGTAAGTCTTACCGTAACTTGAACCTCATAAAAATAAAATTAGAGTGAATGTCATAAAAACCAAAGGTCACATTGCATCTGAAATTGTAAATAAAAATAAATAAAGTAATTATATATATATATATATACAGACAGACAGACAGACAGATAGACAGATAGATAGATAGATAGACAGACAGATAGACAGACAGACAGACATGGATAGATAGATAGACAGACAGATAGACAGACAGACAGACATGGATAGATAGATAGACAGACAGACAGATAGATAGATAGACAGACAGACAGACATGGATAGATAGATAGATAGACAGACAGACAGACAGATAGATAGATAGACAGACAGACAGAATGGCCTGAGACAGATAGATAGATAGACAGACAGACAGACAGACAGACATGGGTAGATAGATAGATAGACAGACAGATAGATAGACAGACAGACAGACAGATAGATAGACAGACAGACAGACAGACATAGATAGATAGATAGATAGATAGACAGACAGACAGACAGACATGGATAGATAGATAGATAGACAGACAGATCGATAGATAGACAGACAGACAGACAGAATGGCCGTGAGACAGATAGATAGATAGATAGATAGACAGACAGACAGACAGACAGACAGACAGACAGATAGATAGATAGACAGACAGACAGACAGACAGACAGACAGACAGACAGACAGAATGGCCGTGAGACAGATAGATAGATAGATAGACAGACAGACAGACAGACAGACAGACAGATAGATAGATAGATAGACAGACAGACAGAATGGCCGTGAGACAGATAGATAGATAGACAGACAGACAGACAGACATGGATAGATAGACAGACAGACAGACAGACATGGATAGATAGATAGATAGACAGACAGGCAGACAGACAGACAGACATGGATAGATAGATAGACAGACAGAATGGCCGTGAGACAGATAGATAGACAGACAGACAGACAGATAGACAGACAGACAGACAGAGATAGATAGACAGACAGACAGACAGAATGGCCATAATGCATAATTCAATGCATAAATAAATTAAAGGCTATATTTAGGACTATTCTTTTTTACATTTTTTATTTAATTTTATTTTTTTTGCATTGCAATTAAGCACATTTTACCCCACAAATTGTCATTACCGTAAATGCATCTGAATGTGTTTTTTTTTTATTTACTGGAGATATTTAAGAGACTTTGAGATTAGGAATACCTTTCTGCGGGAGAGATGTGTGTTTGTGGTGGTGGGGTAAATGAGAGGCGTATTTTGGGGTGTGACAGTGGCAGAAACGGCCACAGGCAGAAATCCGGAGTGCCACTACCACCTCTAATGGATAATGAGCCAAAAACAGGCATCAGCTCGTAAGATCGCCTGCAAACCATTTTCAGCCCATAATTACAGCACCGAGCACATGCAGGAAGAGGCAGAAAAGCTCTGCGGCACGAGAGCGAAGTGTTTGCTGAGATCTGATGGGTGAAACTCAGTTTTGGATTTGGCCTCGAAGAAGCTGATATATGTCATGCTTCCAACAAACTACCCACAATTCCACTGGGCCCTGGTGGGCAGCAGGAAGCCAGTCTGCAGTAAAACTGAAGTCCAAAGATGAACTGAAGCTGTGTTTTTCTAAACGCTTGTGTGTGGTTGTGTTGTTTTTCAGATGAGGAATCAGCACGTTTACCAGCCGGTGGGGAAAGCAGGTAAGATACACACTTTTATTTATATTAATGATCAGGATGAACAATTGTACCCTCAAGTAATTTAGGTCATTAGTCTAACTGTTGGCTGTTTATGCTTGCCAAGCAACATAACAACTTGGCAAATCATTAGAGTTCCTTTTTCAGGAAGTAAAAATCCCATAAATTTCCCCAAACAGGAATTTATTTTTAATAATGACTTATAAATGAGGGGCCTGACTACCATCACTGGAGTCGTGAGTTTGAATCCAGGGTGTGCTGAGTGACTCCAGTCAGGTCTCCTAAGCAACCAAATTGGCCTGGTTGCTAGGGAGGGTAGAGTCACATGGGGTAACCTCCTCGTGGTCATAATTAGGGGTTCTCGCTCTCGGTGGGGCACGTGGTGAGTTGTGCGTGGATGCCGTGGAGAATAGCGTGAAGCCTCCACATACGCTATGTCTCCACGGTAACATGCTCAAAAAGCCACATGATAAGATGCGCGGTTTTATGGTCTCAGACGCGGAGGCAACTGAGATTCGAGTCAGTACGCCAACGCGAGGACTTTGCATTGGGAATTGTGCATTCCAAATTGGGGAGAAATTCCCAAAAAACAATAACTTACAAATCTTTAAAGTTAGACCTACTGTGAACGCTGAGGTTGTCAATCGATGGTATTTGCTTCCGTTGAAGCCATCAGTCTATGTTATTTCAACTTCATTTTTAAAATATTGTGTTAAATAGCAGTATTCCCGTTGAAAAACTACACTACCCATAATCCTGAAGAGAGATCCACCAATCAGAGAATCAGGGCAAATAATGCGTGCAAAAAGTGCTCTGTAGCTCCGCCCACTCCCATGATGCACTGTGAATGATGCAATCGAGTCGTTCTCCCTACACTGTCAAACAATGCATATATTTGCATATATTTAAATATTTCGCAATAACCTTAAACAATATTCTTTCTCTACTTAAATGTCAAAACCTTTTAATCGATAGTTTTTAATTTGATGGTGTCGTTTGCAATGCTTCATGGGATTGTAGTTCAATCCCTCATTCAAGACCTCATTAAAGTACACAGTTTTATTTTTGTACTTTTTTTGCTTCAAATTAAAGTTTGCAACATTGTGGGATTTGCTTTATGAAACCTCTATTGAAAAAAAATTATGTTTCGAATGCGACCCATCCAGTCAGAATTTAAAGCTAGAACTGTCCTTTTTGCAATGAGTAATAACCAATTTGTAGGACACAGTTTTAGGTTTAAAGCAGCTTATAAAATGGACTAACTCTGTTCCTCACTGTGTTAACAGAACATGTGGCACCACCAAAGAAACCGCCCCGTCCCGGCGCTCCAAATCACCTGAACAACTTAAACCCAGTGGACAGTTACAATGAGGGTGTCAAGGTATTTAATGCAATCTAAATTAACCATGCATAATGTTTTGGTTTGTTTTTTTACATGCATCAAGGTGAATGCTGGGACATATGACCCCTAACTAGTGTGCAGCATGCACTGATTGGCTGTTGTGCGTTGCATGTTGCTTTGAAATGGTTTCTGATGAACTGTACAAATATACATTGGAAACGTGTAACACTTATTGGGACAGTTTTACCAAAAATTTAAATGTTTTGATCATTTAATCACCCTCACAGAAGAAAGAAATTCATACGGGTTTGCAACGACATGAGGGTGAGTAAATGTGTGGCTGAAACACACTTTGGTAGCACTGAACCCACTTCGATCCAGCCAAACCTCAAAGAAAAAACTTGCTCAACAACCCCTCAATGACCACATTCACACTCGGTGCAACGTCTTTTTCCATTGTGCACGGAAAGTTCGCCGAACAGAGCAATTGTTTGTGGTTCCCCTCTCTGGGGAAATCCTCATCCGCCCTGTCTGAGGACAGAAAGAGTTCGTTTTCTGACCCTCTCTCGTATGCAGCGGGGTCGTGACATCTGCCACACAGGCATTTGAGTATGCCAAGATTTTTTGGTAATCCATGTGTATAAATAGCATTTATGTAAGAAGTAAATTAAGCTTATTTTACTTTCCATTTTTTTATTTCTTCCAGGCATTTCTTTGTAGGATTCTCATGAGATGTCTAATGCTTTGAAAATAAACCTTATTTTAACGTCCCAGAAAACAGACATCAGCCTTTTTGTGAAAGAAGATTTTTTTTATACTGTGCACCTAAAATACATGTAAGCCGTTGCTTTATAAGTCTGCTCACAATCCATCAAATTGCTGTTCTATTTACTGTGCTAACATGGCAACCTCCTCCACCCCACCACCACTGGTTGAGTCCCGTCCTGCACAGGGGTAGGCTCCTCACCTCTGCCTCCTATCTCCGGCAGGATATGACGGCTCCAAGTATAACTTCTTTGGACCGCCAGACAGTGTTTACGCCTGGGTTTCACTCATGTCTGCGAGTCTTCCTGATAGAACCTCTCTGTAAAGTCCTCTCCAGCACATCCCAAAGACCTTCAAGGGGGTGAAGATCAGGAATCTATTGGCACTTTTCCGCTGCACGTTACGACTCGACTCTGCTCGCTTTACTTTTTGGATTTTTCTTTTCCACTGCAGTTTAGTGCCACCTCAGTGTGGGTGGGATTATAGACGGATCGTCATAGTTGCGTCGCCCCATCCAGCTCTCGTTGGATCCTCTCCTCGGCTACTAGCGAGAGGAACGTCTGCACCTCGTTTATTGACCACGGCGTGGTTTTGCGCACGGCCATTTCTTTTTTCAATTTGAAAGTCACGTGAACAAATGATACTGCTATCGCTGTTGCTAACTTTAAAACTAGCGGGTTGATGTCCCGTGTCCCAAATCCAGTGACACCGGTAGTGACTATTCTCTCTGACCAGAGCTGGACTTTACATGGCAAATGGCCCAAAAGTTGCTGAGCTGTGGCTTTGGTGTTCGCTGTCCTTGTCTGCATAGCGCGCCACCGTTTTGTGGTCCATTCTCCATAACGCTGCGGCTAATTTTTTCTTGTTGTGGCCCATTTGGCACGTTTCGTGGGAAACCCACCGGTTTGCTCCAGATCGGCCCAAAAGTGTGTCGGCCCACCGGGAAGATGCCCAGTATGCCAGATTACCAGTCCAGCCCTGTCTCTGACCAATCAGTGATCTGCAGGGTTTTGACATCACATTTAGTGTCGGCTCGGCTCACTTGGAACCTCGACCGAGGGGGTACTAAAAAAAGTACTAAGTACCATCCACAGTGAAAAAACCCCAAAAAGCGAGCCGAGTCAAGTCGAGCTGTACCGTGCAGTGGAAAAGCCCCATATGGTGGCCAATTCACGTGTGAAAATGATTCCTCGTGTTCCATGAACCACTTTGAGCCCAATGAATCTTGGCATTGTTGTCCTGGAATATGGCTGTGACGTCAGGGAAAAAAAATCTATTCATGGGATAACCTGGTCATTGCCGCATAACGTTGCTGAGCCTAAACCTGACCAATTGAAGCAACCCCAGAACCCCCCAATACTGCCTTAAATCCAAACCGTGACTTTTTTTTTGGCCAGGCAGTGTATTATGTGTGTTCCAGTTAAATGTAAATTCGGATGTGGAATATTCCAGCTTGACTTCTCCGACTTCTGTCCATGTTGCGTTCAACTTTGCCAATTTTTCTTTTCTTTCTTTCTTTTTCTTTTTCCGTAGCTCTTATGTAAGGAGTCAGTTTCCCTTTATTTTTTTCTGCTTGTCTTGTTATTTGGAGGATTCTCGTGAGACGTCTAATAGTTCAAAAATTCAACTATATTAAACGTCCTACCAAGCATCTTTTTCTCCTAACGCAAGCGGAACTAATGAATCGTGATACCTCAGGCATCTTGTGTTTGCTTTGGATGTTATTTGACATTCGAAACGTCCGCTCTCGAACACCCCCGTATAAATGAACATATAATCTGACTCTGCTCATTTCAAACCACACAACTCAGCAATGTTTCCTCATCTGTATGATGTTTAAGCTGCATGAATTTATTATTAATAATGGTTTGTTCTGTTTTCCTGCATCTCCCCTCACACACGTCTGCTTTTTGCTGCACTGTTGCTCGTTCTGTAGCCCTGGAGGGTAAGATCTGTGTGTGTGTGTGTGTGTGTGTGTGTGTGTGTGTGTGTGTGTGTGTGTGTGTGTGTGTGTGTGTGTGTGTTATTCATTATGTGTCCACTTGTGACTGCTGTTCTCACACTCATATATTTAATCAGTATGAACTCTGTCTGCAGCTCTATGGACCTCCATAATCTGAGGTATCAGTGTTAAACAAAAAAAAATTGGAAAATTGATTAAATAGGTGTCACATTACAGAATGGAGCCAGATTGTTGGAGGGGAGGGGTCAAAAACAAAAGATGGTATTAAAAAAGAAAATTTAATTTCATTATTGTGATTTTATTCTTTTTACACAGAAGTTATGAGAGTGAGACAGCATGCACTTATTCTGACATTAATGTACTAACCTTATCTCACTTTAGAGGAGATTGTGACTTGTTTGCCTGATTTCTGTCTTTCATCTGTGTTTTTGTCCTCTTCTGGGGGTTATCAGATGGTTAATTGGGGTTTATTTAATCTGTTGATAAATCTGTGTCATTCTGCATCTTGAACATCAGGATGGCACTTTAAGAATAAACGAATCTGAGATTTTAAGATCAATATGCTTTTTATTCAATTTCACCTTATTTATAATCAACAGTATATGGGTGAATCGCACAGTCACGTCCAGCTCTCATTTTACCCCACATTCAAATGAGTGAATAAATAAATAAATAAGATATGGATTTTTAATAAGTATTATATTATTAACAAAATAAACAAATAATAATTTCTATAAAACATTATTTATTATATTTTTATGTTATGTAGAATATAATAATATATAGTTATTTTTATATTTTGCACAAATAAAATTAAGCCTATTTTTAATTAATTAAAAATGTTGTTTATTACATTTCACCTCATTTATAATCTCTCTAAGGTCTCATTTTACCCCAAATTATAAAAATACATTAATAAGTAAATAAATAAATATACATTTCTATAAAGTATTATATTATATTAATAAATAATTAAATTAATTTTAAATTCTTAAAAATGTTATACATTATATAAAAAGAATATAATTATTATAATTTTTTTTTTATTATTTATATTTTGCACAAATAAAATTAAGCCTGTTTTAGCCTATTGTGCACCCCCATTTTTTTTTCTTTAAGCAAAGTATAAATTTTTGTTAATTTCTTTCAATTTTTGGGGTAAAATATAATCTGGAAATGGTCTTTATAGTTTTTATCTGATTCACCCATATGTGCATACCTTTTCATTTGACTGTGGTACAAAGATTTGTTGTTCAGTATTACAGCTGTTCAAATGTTTTTATTTTAATGTCATTTTTTTATTGATAAATCTGTGTAATGATGCATAATCTTCAAATTTTTACAATCGTCGGTATGACGCCAATAAAAATCTGTAATTTTAACAGCAATATGTCATTACATTTCACCTCATTTGTGATCTATATGGGTGAATCAAACAGATGTCTCATTTTACCCCAAAGTCAAATATTTTTATTTTATTTACAAATATTAATATTAATATCTAAATATTAATTTCTATAAAATATTATATTAATCAATGAATAAATATGAATTTCTATAAAATAAAATATTAATCAATTACTAAATATGAATTTCTATAAAATATTATATTAATCAATGACTAAATATGAATTTCTATGAAATATAATATTAATCAATGACTAAATATGAATTTATATGAAATATTATATTAATCAATGACTAAATATACATTTATATAAAATATATTATATAGACTATAATATATTATTTAATTATTTTTTAATAATTTGCACAAAGAAAATTAAGCCTGTATGACCATAATATAATGTATTTTATTTTATTTTTTTTTCTTTTATATTTTGCACTCTAAAATAAATGAAACTATAAGCAAAATATAACTTTGTATTAATATTTTTTACATTTTTGGAGTGAAATATGTTTTGGAGATTTTCTCTATAGTTTTCTTGAGATTCACCCATATATATACCATGTGTTGGCACTATGATTCATGAATGTGTTCAGTAGCTGTAGTGTATAGAGCTCATTCAGACATAAATAGAAAATGCTGCCACCTGCTGTTTAAACAGTGTACTACAACACACATACACATTGTGTTGATGCCCTCTAGTGGCACAAATGAAAGTCTGTGGCAGCACTTTCCATATCATGGTACCATGATGTCATGTAGGAGTCAGACACTCATGTTTGGTGTTTCTTGTCAGATCCAGCCTCAGGAGATCAGTCCACCACCAACAGCAAACCTGGACCGCTCCAACGACAAAGTTTACGAGAACGTGACGGGACTTGTGAAGGCGGTTATTGAGATGTCCAGCAGAATCCAACCAGCACCTCCTGAAGAATATGTTCCCATGGTGAAGGTTAGTCATGTTAAAAGGGTTGAATAAACACAACATGTGGATCTGAACTGTTTAAATGGTTTTACTCTGATCTTTGTTCACAGGATGTGGGACTGGCCCTCAGGACTTTACTGGCTACAGTGGACGAGACTATACCTGTGTTACCAGCCAGCACACACAGAGAGGTTCGTACTGAAGCTTTTAAGAGTTTAGTGTTTGACTTGTCTTGTCACATTGACCCCCTTAATGTATTTGGACACTTTAAGTCACACTTAAAAATGTTGGAGTGCGATTGCATTACTGTGGGATTGAATACCAAGCTGCATACAAACTGATGCATGCTCCATCCATGTACAATATCAAATCAAGTGCCATTTATAAGGAATATGGCAAAGCACACTTTTAAAGCAGTTCAATCTGGTATAAGAAATATATTTCGGCAGTACTATCTTATAATGAGTTACAAAGATGTTAAAAATTGTGACTGAATTGGAAAAATCAAGCGCTTTATATTGTGGCATATATTATTCTATAGAGTGCGCTCTGGCTGTATACAACACTTTGAGCAACAGAATATAGTATACAGAACATTTTACATATCGTGCACAGTATGCACACTTTATCTTTGCATACTCCAAGCTGTTTTACATACTGTTCGTAAAAAAAATA
Source organism: Xyrauchen texanus (assembly GCF_025860055.1). Lineage (NCBI taxonomy): Eukaryota > Metazoa > Chordata > Actinopteri > Cypriniformes > Catostomidae > Xyrauchen > Xyrauchen texanus. The sequence continues at coordinate 8,905,536 of NC_068285.1, forward strand.
CAGAAAACTGTATATCCTATAACTGAATTCTCAACAGTTATAAAAACAAAAAAAGTCATGAAAATTTACAAAATCCTATAATTTATAGAAAAGTCATGAAAATTGATCAAATCCTAATATTTATAGAAAAAATCATGGAAATGAATAAAACTGTAAAATACATTGAAAATATATGGTAATTAAAATCATAAAATTCATGGAAAATTAATTGAAAAAATCTAAAAATGAATGAAATAATCATTGAAATTAACAAAATCCTAAAATTCATGGAAAGGTCATGAAATGAAATAAAACCTTAAAACTTATAGAAAATTCAATTAATAAAATCTTAAAATTCACAAAAAGTCATGAAATTTAATAAAAGCTTAAATAAAATAAAAAAACATGGGAATTTATAGAATTTTGAAGTTTTCATGGAAGTCGTAAAAATTCATAAAATCCTAACATTTATAGAAAAGCCACGGACATTCTTAAAATTCATGAAAAACTTGATATTTATAGACATTAAAGAAATGTATAAAATTGTAACTTGTATTTATTAAACTTCAATAAAGAATGTATTTATGTAGTTAAAATAAATTTGTGTTCTGCTTAGGGCTGTTGATTTAACGCGTTAATTCAGTGCGATTAATTTTACAAAAAATAACGCATTAAAAAGATTAACGCAAATAATCACAATGCCCCCGTAAAAGGAAGAGTCCTGAGAAATGCCAGCTTGTAGTACCACCTGTTTCCTCCAGAGGGCAGTAAGTGAAACTTCAGTTATTCAGCACAACACAAACATGCGTCACACTCTTGCGTTCAAAACACTCGAAGGAGCGCAAATGCGATCTAAGGGATCTCAAGATGTGTTTAAAGATTGAGTATTAAACTATATTTAACTTGAAATAGTGAACTAAACATTGTATATTTATGATGTAATGCACCCGAGACGCTACACAAGCATGTCTGACGCAGGGTGTGGCTGGATTGAGATGGGGCACAATTTGGAAATTACCCATAAATATCTAATCACGAATAAAATCAAAGAAATTTCCTTCAAACTTATTTACAAGTACTACCTCACTAATTATTTTCTTGTAGAGAGATTTAATTGTGATGTGGATATATTCTGCACATTTTGTGGTCTGCAGGAGGAAACATTTTCTCATTTATTTTGGATTTGTCCCGACTCGACTTGTCTGATTTCTGCAAGATTGTTAGAGATCGTATTATTCCCGCTTTCAACTTTGTTTTGAAAATATTTTATTCATTTTTTTTAGCTATGACATGTCTCTTCATAAGGAACATTATTTGATTAATGTTCTGCTTTTGTTGGCAAAGTTTAGTTTATATAAATATAATTATGGTGGTTATAAACCATTAGATTTCATTTTTCATGAATACCTAAGAACAATTTCCAATTTGAGTAACAAGAAAGCTGTAAAGTGTATTGAAATAAGATAACAATTTGATATTTTTATTAAACTGTTTATTTATTTTCCTTTTTGTTGTTTGTTTTAATATACCTCTTGGCTCTAGATGTAAAAGTTTTGTAAGCATTAATCTAAAAAATGTCTGACGCAGGTGTACATTGATGGTCCTTAAACAAGCCCTCATAATAAATCTCCAACTGATTGACAGCGCTAGTTCTGCTCTAAAATATTTATTGTGAACGTTAAACTCGCTGTACGCCACTGTTCCTCTCTGAACATCGGTCCTGTTGTCTGTCCTCAGATCGAGATGGCTCAGAAACTCCTGAACTCTGACCTGGCGGAGCTCATCAGTAAGATGCGACTCGCGCAGCAGTACGTGTTGACCAGTTTACAGCAGGACTACAAGAAACAGATGCTCACCGCAGCTCACGCGCTCGCCGTAGACGCCAAGAACCTGTTGGACGTGATCGACCAAGCCCGACTGAAGATGTTACACAACCGGCCGCACTAGTTTCTCCACGATGGCTGGACCGGCACAGGAGCCCAAACGGGACCTTGAGAGTACTCTTCATGAGAAAACTCCTCACCGATTGTTAGTGTATTTTCAATAGATTCATCACCATATTCAGGATAGAGGATGTGACTTATTTTGTATCCAGAAGTGAAGCTCATCATCAGGTCTCCTTTCTCAGCGCTGGAGAAACCTGCAACCCCCACAAAACTCTCCAGATCTCATTTGGGGGTTCCACGATATTCCAAAGGCTCATCACAAATGCTTCCTTTTGTCTTATGTCAAAATGATCACTTCTCAAATATCTAGGTGCTCCATCTCATGTACATAACTCATGACCATAAAGCCACTTGGTGATGTTTTAGCATATTTTTAAGGAATCACAGCTACTTATATATGAAACTGCTTGGCAAAGATTTATTAAAATGATGGGAAATCATGTCACCCTGAAGTGAGCGTTAGATCAGGGACCGAAGCTAATATAGTCACACATCAGTCACTTGAAGCACAGATGCCTTCAGTTACTTTAACTCTTGATCACTTTCCACACAACCCCTCTTTGAGTATTGATTTGTGTACAGAACAATCTTGAATCCATTTAGTCATTGATGTAAATTATTCTCAGGAAGAAACAACTGTACAGAACTTTTAATAAAATATTATCTTAACTCTTGGTCTTCTGATGTGCATCGATGCATTGAAGTTACATGCAACAATTGAGCTTTTATTTCAGATAGGCTAAGCTAATGACTACAGTGACCCAGCCAGACCCCATCCCACAATGCAACGACACAAAAGGCATATACAGTTTCTTCAGTTTTTATTAAAACAGCTTTTTAGTCAAAAAGGCCAAAGCCCATGTCGTCATCAGACTCCTCGGACTCTTCTTTCTTCTCTTCTTTCTTCTCCTCCACCTTGGCTGTAAAGCAAACGAGAACAACGGTGAATATATACATGAGTCGGTTTGAAGATGACAAGAAATACAAGTGTAGCAACTCAGAAACGTGCTGAAGCGCATCAGGTGCATTTACCTGGAGCGTCTCCACCTGCAGGAGCAGCAGCTGCGGCCGGAGCGGCACCACCACCAGCACCGACGTTACAGATCAGACTGCCGATGTCAACGCTGGACAGAGCCTGAACACAGAAGACCGAACACTTCAGAAACATTTATACTAGCAGCCCGTGATGGAATCAAAACCCACTGAGATGCACAGAATCAAAGATTGCTTTAGTAAATAAACCCATTCGCTCGCTAGTGACGGGCCGATATATCAGCCAATCCGATTAAATCTGACGATATTGGTCCGTTTGTGATTTTCAGCTTTGTGTCGATAAGTGTTTGCTCGTCCGATTAACAGAAATGTTTGAAATGTACAGATTTGTCAATGGAGTGTCAACAATCTGTTTTTAATGTAATAAATGTACATGTTTTTTTTTTGCTTTAGAAATGTTGTTATATTGTATTATGGATATCGAAGAGGAGCAGGACGGCCATTGAAATACCCCTATGATTTATTCATCCATGGGACACAAAATGAGCTGTGATGTAGAATGAAAGCATCATGGTGCGTTCATATACAACGCGAAGCGAGCGTTTTGCTCGGCGTGATTACAAAGTCAACGCAAAGATGTGAAAACGCGAATTCGCGCTGGGCGGCATGAATGAAGCGAATGGCCCGACTCGAACACGCAAAATTGCTTAATTTGCATTGACGCATTGTCGCCAAAGCCAATCAGCATTGAGATTGTCCGGATGTCACGGACATATCAGAAGAAATCTGGAAAAATGGATGAAACAATTGTATGACACAACGTCATACATGTACAGAGACCAGACGAAAAAAGACCAACGAGGAAGTTAGACTACCTGGTAAGTTCTGAAAATATGTGCGTCTACTTCGATTCCAGCTATTGGTTGAACTTTACTATGAACCAAATTGTAGAAGCCCCTCCTCCTGTCCTTTTCTGGAAGAGAAGGCGTGAACGCGAGTTTAAACACTTATAATCCAGTGGACAAAACAAAACAACGGTTAATAAATTGCAGAAACTTAATTTCTGGATGAACTATGCCTTTAATTCAAAATAAAGTTTAGTATCTAAACCATAGATACGAAGAATGAAATTAAAGGGCACCTATTATGCCCCTTTTCACAAGATGTAATTTAAATCTTTGGTGTCCCCAGAATGTGTCTGAAGTTTCAGCTCATAATATCCCACAGATCATTTAATATACCATTTTGAAAATGCCAATTTTTGAATGGGAATAAAAACATGCCGTTTGTATGTGTGTGCGTGTGTCTTTAAATGCAAATGAGCTGGTGTGTATCCAGAAGAGGGCGGAGTTGTGACATCTCTGCTTCGGGTAACCAAACATCATAAGCAATATGACTGACAGTGAAAATAGTGTTCAGCCGGATATGTTTGAACCAGAGTCAAGACACGGATGAGGGAGAGACTCCGTCAGAATAAACAACTTTGAGAATGAAGCAGGAACTTTCTGAATGGTTATTTGATCCATTTATTTTGTTGTGGAGTTTTTTTTTTTTTTCAGCAGTTTTGCAGTGATGGATGAGCAACACACAGAAATAGTTACAACGTTCGCTATGCCGACAGACATGTTTGTTTCGTTAGTGTCCCGTCAACAGTTGTGGGCTGGGCCTGTACAAAGTGACGTCACTCTGTACAGAATCTGCGAACGGTTTGTTCTGAGACTGCGTTTATGATTTCTGGGGATTTAAAACAAGGACTGGGTGGACTCGTATCAGGGTAGAGTGGTTGTGTACACACAGACAACACACATGTATGTTCAAACACCTTTATAAAGTGAATTTTGCATAATAGGTCCCCTTTAAAATCATCATTGTGATTATTGGGTTGATGCAAAGTCTGCATCAAAGGATAAGCCGGCAAACGGCCATTTAACACTAATAGGAGCTTCAGTGAGCGCAAGTTAACGAACAACTAAATATCAATGATTCAGACAAACCTTAGCGAAGAGACCGGGCCAGAAAGGCTCGATGGTCACGCCGGCAGCTTTGATCAGAGCGTTGAGCTTGTCCTCCTGAAAAACAACCAAATAAAATACACATTAACTGATTGAACATCAGCAATTTTAACAGATACGAAACAGCATTAAATAGGGATGGCAAGTTTGGCCAATACCGATAATTCAGTGTATTTGGAGGCCGATAATCGATATATTTGAGATAAATCTATATCTGGATATAAATCTACATTTTGTGTCCGATTACAGAAACTAAAGGCTCACCTTATCAATCCACATCTAATGAAATCAATCATGTAAAGGGATTGTTTTTATTTTAAAACAACTTCAATTGCAGAAAACAAGGAACCTGCAAGAAACATCTGGGACGTTTTCAACTAAAAACTTTGCGTTTTGGCGGTTCATTTACATGACAACGGCATTTTAGGGCCAGAAAACGCCAACTTTTGAAAACGGGTTTCAAAGTGCACATTTTTGAAAACGATGCCGTTATATTCTCAGTGTTAACATACAAAAACACAAATTTGTTAAAACTGTCATGCGCATGCGTATAACATGTTCAGTCTATAAACATGAACTTCGAGGACTTCGTCCTCACCTCCAGGGCGAACAGATCCACATGAGATCACCAGTTGAGAGTCCTTGCTAACTAATAATTACATAATCTAGAGTGTAATTACATTACTGTACTAATTACTCTGTCTAAAAAAGTAATTGCAGTAATTATTACTTTCTAAAATCCTTATCAACCTCAAACAGATGAGAGAGTATTGACGCTGACTACCACCCCTGGAGTCACGAGATTTAACCCAGGGTGTGCTGAGTGACTCCAGCCAGGTCTCCTAAGCAACCAAATTGGCCCGGTTGCTAGGGAGGTAGAGTCAAATGTGGTAACATCCTCATGGTCGCAATGAATGGTTCTCGCTCTCAATGGGGGCGTGTGGCAAGTTGTGTGTGGAGAGTAGCATGAGCCTCCACATGCTGGGAGTCTCCGCGATGTCATACACAACGAGTCACGTGATAAAATGCGCCAATTGAGGTAATTGAGGTAACCATGGCCCCCACGACGACCTATTTTAAGGGGGCAGCATTACATTAGAAAACACATTTTAGCATTAGACGTTAAATATCGATTTTACATTCACCATTGTTTTAAACTGAATTGTTCTATAGTCTATATAGTATTTAACACAATTACATCAGAAGTGACTAATTAAATTACTGAAACATTAAGAGTAATCCCTTAATTCACTTTGTCAACAAAAACTAAGTAATGTATTACAGCCAACACTGACTATGGCCATGTTAACCATCTCAAAACTGAAAACTAAAGCATTTACTGTAAATAACTCTGGATAGGAGTGTAAAATAAGGTGGTAAATATTAGGTCACGTGTCTTCATGTTGAACTGATTCATGTATATACATTTTCACAATTTACTCGTTTTACTAAACATAACCACTTCTATCATGCGAACATATTACACCTAGTTAAATAACATGGTAATGTACAAAAACACTAGCAAACATTGAAACAGTACAATGATATAGCGTCTGTATCCCGGATGTAAATGGCGCGGGACCAGAGCGCCACTACACACTTCACACTCACCGTGACGGTCACTTCATCATCATGGAGGATCAGAGCGGAGTAAATACAGGCCAGCTCGGATACGGATGCCATTGTTCTTTCAGCAGGTTACTGTTTCAGACGTGGATGCCTAAATTTGAAGGTGCTAGTCGCCGGATTCAAAGGCCTTAGCTTCGTGAGAAGGACCAAGCACTTTAGACACAGAGATGCGCGTGAACAGAAAGGGCTGAGGGTGGGCGGAGTGAATGATTATATAGTCTGGTGTGCGTCACTTCAGTGGGCGGGATTAGTGCAGGATACGGGAATGTGATTGGCTTGTGTGCGCTGTGGGTTTTCTACATATCCGTGTGTACTTGAGGGCGGTATATTAGAAGTATTCTTTAGAAAATATATCAAATAAAACGGTAAAAATATTGAAAATGTTCAAAAACAGAATATAATCTAAATTAGACCCAAAAATGAAATCAACTGGGCAAATTAATTCACGAATACTTAATTGTTAACATTTCACAGGCATCAAATCCAACAGTGATTAACAAACTTTTTAACCCTTTAAAGTGTTTTTTTTTTTCAAGGGGCCCAAACCCCGAAAATAAATAAATAATTAAATAAATGTTTTCACCTGAGCACACAGCACCTGTTTAAACTATATAAAATAAAATGAATGTCTTGTAAGCATATATTTCAGCAAAAACAATGCAGCCGGTGCCAGTCAGGCATCACTTCAGTCTATTACGATGGACTTCAGAGGATGAACTGATGCCAACTCCAACCATAAGACATGGGACACTTCATGTGCCATTGCCTGAACCTTGGACATAAGGACAATGAACCTTAGGATAGACCTCACCGAAATTACCGGCCCAGTTGAACTGTGATGCACCTCACTGATCTCTGCCAGCATCACCTCGGGCTAATGATGGACTACACTCTTGAAATGGGATACATCGACTATCTATTAATTGACAACAAAAGCCTTCTTCTGCCAACTAACAAGGACAATTGCATCTCTGTGAACTTCTGCAGTTAATCACTGATGGACTTCAAAGACTGTGGTCATTAATCTTACAGTTCAAACACAATCAATGTTTAAACACTGACCCTTAACACATACTTAATTTAATCATTTTAAACCATGACTTTAACAATACATAAGTAATATTTACATTATATTCATGATGTTAGTCAGAGGGGAACTGGCACCCACAGTGAGTCTGGTTTAGGGTTAGTCAGAGGGGAACTGGCCCCCACAGTGAGTCTGGTTTCCCCCCAAGGTTATTTTTCTCCATTAATCCACATCTTATGGAGTTTTGTGTTCCTTGCCACAGTCGCTTTCAGCTCACTGGTGTTATAAATACAATTATTGAATTTTTATACACAATTTACAATCATATGTAATCAAACTATACAATGATCGCTCATAGACATTATAGATATTACAGTTTTATCTTGTTAAAGCATGATTTCCTGTAAAACTGCTCTGAAATGATGTGTTGTGAAATGTGCTACACAAAATAAAAATGACTTGGAAAAAATGAGAAATTCTCCATTTAGCAAGGGCAGAAACATGTTAAACTGTATAGATTTATTTATATATTTATTACAAAAATGAATACTCATATATATATATATATATATATATATATATACACACACACACAAACAGGACTGTGCAAACGTTTTAGGCACTTGTGAAAAACTTACAAAGAGAGGATTTCTTAAAAAAATAATGACATAAATAGTTTTTATTTATCACTTAATGTCATACAAAGTCCAATAAACATAAAAAAGCTAAATCAGTATTTGGTGTGACCACCTTTGCCTTTAAAACAGCCCCAATTCTCCTAGATACACCTGGACACAGTTTGTCTTGGCTGTTGACAGACAGGATGTTTAAGCTTCTTGGAGAATTCACCACAGTTCTTCTGTCTATTTCGGCTGTCTCAATTACTTCTTAATTTCTTCTGTCTCTTCATGTAATCTCAGACTGACCCGATGTTCAGTGGGGGCTCTGTGTGTGTGTCAGCAGGGCTCCCTGTTCTTCTATTCTAATCTTTCTATTTGCAAATGTAATGTTTTGCGAGTCTAACATTTATATTTCCTATTGACACACTAAATCTGAAGATATAAATAACCAACTTAAAGACAAATGCTTTTGTGAAACATCTTATGTGCCTAATATTTTGCACAGTACTGTGTGTGTATATTTATATATATATTTTGACATAATTATTTTTTCCAGGTCATTAAAGAGAACAGACACACACCTGCAGTATAAAGGCTGTATTAGGGCAGTTTCATGGGATATATGACAGCAGCCTGAATTTATATGTTGGTCTGAGATGTACCTGCTTTTCTTTTCATTAAAGGAAAAAATCAATCCATTTAGTCTGTTCTGTCACTCGTCTATCACTGCTGGGAAAGAGTGGAGAAACCCGGGAAAACTGTCCGAAAAATAATCGTCTCAGTTCAGCACGAGGCCTTTGCAAAAAGAGCATCAGATCATCGATGAATGAAGGCAGTGTAATTAAAGTCTCTGTAATTAATCAGTTCAATCACAGAAACACTTTAATGGAATAAGGAACACAAAACACACATACACATCAATCTCCCTGAACACACAAACGTCAGTCATGAAGCTAAAATTAATCTATTCAAAACATAATTAATCGGAAACTCTGGTCCTTTGGCACCGTTGTGATATGATCTTATGTAATGGTCAAAACACTATTTGAGACTGATTTAAAGGTCCCATCAAAAATACATTCTGTAATATCACAATAAGCTCTTCATAGTTCTTCTTTCCTATAACTCAACCAATCAAACGGTGTCTCGAGTTAACCGCGAGTAGCTGGTCAATGCTCAAGTCATGTTTTTGAATCAGACCGCTGTTGCCACGGCAACGCTGTGCTTTTGTAGTGATGTTAATCTTTATGGGACTTTCCTTTCGGCTTTTCGTCGTAAGATACGCCGTACTCGTTCATTCTTGTCCTGTCCACCGGGTACAGCCTGAAATATACCAACGTCTCATGAGTCGCTCATATGCATTTACAAACGAGTTCAATCTGAACGTTAGATGAGGGAAGAGGTTCCTCACCATCTTTGATACAGGTATATGAGGAACACGACATCATCCCTGAAGCACGCTAACCGATGTGACGTCGGCATGGTGATGATGAAAGCAAAGACATCGTCGATAAAAGTATTAAAAGCCTATTGAGAAAAACAAGTGTTAATATTAATTAAATAAAGGCAATCACAACAATAAAACTGTCCAAACATTATGTGTTATAACTGATAACTAACGGCTAATATAAATGTAGCATATTGTGTATATATATATATATATTTATTAGGGCTGTCAATCGATTAAAATTATTAATCGAATTAATTACAGATAGACAGGTGTTCAAATACTTATTTGCAGCTGTATCATACAAATAAATAGTTAAAGAATCATACATTGTGATTTCTGGATTTTTTTTTTTAGATTATGTCTCTCACAGTGGACATGCACCTACGATGACAATTTCAGACCCCTCCATGATTTCTAAGTGGGAGAACTTGCAAAATAGCAGGGTGTTCAAATACTTATTTTCCTCACTGTATATAACATACATCAATAACTCAATATATAATGATGAAATAATGATACATAGTTATCTTTAACTATTTATATATGTATATATAATACAAAAATATTCAGATAATTAAAATGCATGACATTCTTGTGGCAGAAGAGTTAATCATTGATAAGACAAAAAGCAGATTTAGAATACAATGTATTGTTTACTACCATATTATTGATCACAAGTCAATCATTGGCACACAGTTCACAGCAATCCATTACACAAGTGAATTTGTCAATCAGTTGGAGATTTATTATGAGGGCTTGTTTAAGGACCGTCAATGAACAGCTGCGTCAGACATGCTTGTGTAGCGTCTCGGGTGTGTTGCGCCATAAACATAACATGTTTAGGTCACTGTGTCAAGTTAAATACATTTTAATACTTATAACACATCTCGAGATCTCTTAGTTCGGATTTGCGCTCCATCAAGTGTTTTGAACGCAAGAACGTAACACATGTTAAACTGCGTGTTGCTCACACAGCTGAAGTTTCACTTACTGCCCCCTGGAGTAAACAGGTGGTACTACAAGCTTGCATTTTTGAACACGTTATTTTTAGTCAAATTAATTATCCAAAGCGACTTACAGAGCCCTTATTACAGGGACAATCCCCCCGGAGCAACCTGAAGTTAAGTGCCTTGCTCAAGGACACAATGGTGGTGGCTGTGGGGATCGAACCAGCAACCTTCTGATTACCAGTTATGTGCTTTAGACCACTACACCACAATCACTCCAAATGCATTATAGTGTATATATATATATTAGTATTATATATTATGGATATATATTATATAGAATAAAGAAACGTAAAATCAAATCTCCAATATTTTATTTAAGAAAAATGCAAAAAAAAAAAAACAACAAAAAAAACGTTAAAGTTCTAAAATCTTTTGTAGAATTGTAGAAACGTTTAGAACTTTTAAAACACGTCATTAAAAAACAAACAAAACAAAAAAGTTTTTTTTTATTTTTTGAAAAATAATCCCTTTTGTTATCTGTTTCAATATCGGCCAATTGAAATCAACACCTCTAATCTACAAACGGAAATTTCATCCATCAGTTATGCAGAAATCATGAAAAACATTTCAGCACATCCTGTATCGTCTCTTACCTTGTACATGAAGGCTTTCCAGGGGAGATGAGCCACTGACTTGAGCTGTTAAAACAGATGCAGTGATTAGAAACCGGCGGTGGAGCATTAATGTCAATATTCTGAATGAAGAACTGATTTATGACTGAACAAACCTTGAAATTTACAAAGAGTTGAGGGAGCATGAAGAGGAATCCAAAGGCGTACACCCCTGATCATACGAGAACAACAAAAACCAACAATAAAATTCATTATTAATGCTTTTAAATGAATTAAGTAAGATAAAGTTACAAAATGACACTTACCGTTGACTAAACTGTTAATAAGCCACGAGTACCAGCTGTTTAAACACACAATATTGATAACGTTACACAAACGTTTCAGTACATCAGACATATGTTCAGTCCTGTATGATGTCATAATTAAAGTGACAGTTCACCTCTTGTACTTCACAAACACAAGCGAGTACACCGCGCCACCGACACACAGCGGGTACAGCAGATACGACAGATACCTCATCGCCTGATGGGAAGTAAAACATTTTAAAAGAGTTTTATCAGAGATATTCAGACATGTCAAAAGATTGCTTCGGATTGAAGCAACAACTCACCAGTGTGTCATATTTCTCTGTTTGTTTCTCCAACTCGTCAGACTTCCCAAACTGAAGGAAGGATCGGGAATAATTTACAATTAAAGATTGAGCGCCGTTGAGCAGTTGATTCACAGCACTAAAGAGAAACATAAACACTTTACCAGGAATATGGGAGTGAAACGCCTCCACACGATGTGAATCTTAAAGGCTTTTTTCACTTTCCACACCTGAAACAACAAGAGACAAGACGTTCAAATACATGAAGACGACCGCTGGATGTGTGCCGCTCATGTCAGAGACAATGTGCTTGTTGTCGTCTCTGCTGGAGATTTCTTTAGTACATGAGCTGTACCTCTATTAAAGACCCGACTCCAGCCGGAACCAGAACCAGAAGACTGGTCTGCTCGTCCAGAAGATAGAGGAAGATCATGATGGTGCTGAAACATCTCCACAACACTGACACAACACAAACACTTCACATTAATGCTCACACAGAAAACTGACATGTAACATCTGCAAACATATCAATGGATTTGATACATTCCTAATCCGTGTGTGTTTGTGTGTGGGTGTGTGTATGTCTGTGTGTGTGTGAGTGTGTGTGTGTGTGTGTGCATGCGTGTGAGTGTGTGTATGTCTGTGTGTGTGTGCGTGTGAGTGTGTGTGTGCATGTGTCTGTCTGTGTGTGTGTCTGTGTGTGAGTGTGTGTGCATGAGTGTGTATTTCTGTGAGTGTGGGCGTGTATGTGTGTTTGCGTGTGTGTGCGTGTGTGTGTGTGTCCGTGTATGTATGTGTGTGAGTGTGTATGTCTGTGTGTGTGTGTGCGTGTGTGTGTATGTCTGTGTGTGTGTGTGTGTGAGTGTGTGTGCGTGTGTATGTATGTCTGTGTGTGTGTGAGTGTGTGTGTGTGCGTGTGTATGTCTGTGTGTGTGTGAGTGTGTGTGTGTGCATGCGTGTGAGTGTGTGCGTGCGTGCGTGTTTATGTCTGTGTGTGTGTGTGTGTGTGTGTGAATGCCAATAAAATATATATTTGGGAGCAACAGTTTGTTTCAATGTTTTGATAATTATTTGATATTCTATGAATATTGTGTCAATCTACGACACAAGTACAATAAAATAAAAATGTGCAATTCTTATCAAAACACTAGAGATATATTTGCCTACTTTTTATTAAATTTTTAAAAAAAAGTAAGTCCACAGCAAAATTTTTGAAGTATATTCACAACTTAACAAAACACATTTGCATTTTAAATGGATTTTTTGTTGTTGTTGCTCAAAACGTTTTTCTAAAAATCAATACATTAATAAATTATTTTGCATTTCATTCTCTGCATAACCATTGCTCATTTGAATATATTTGAAACGTCTCAAAATAGCAAAAAACGTATACTTCATCAAAGACGTCTGTATGGATTACAGCATGCACATCACTTCTGTTACAGGACAAGGAAGTGCAAACAGACCTGCTTTGCTCGACATCCCGACCATACTCTTCTTCTCTTTCCAGAAACTGATGTCATTTTTAAATGCTAAGAAATCAAACAAAAGCTGGAAAAACACAAAGTGATGCTTTGATGAAGTGAAATCCAGCGAGGAAGACTTTCATGGAGAATTGAGATAGTATCATGCATCTATGTTTAAAACACAAACTTACATGGAAAGCGGCCACGAAGAAGGTGAGAGCCAGGAAATACAGATTAGTGTCCACAAATATTCCCTTGATTTCATCTGCATCCTTTTCAGTGAAGCCTAAAAGTGCAAAACGAACATTTCCCACATGACATTCACTTTCTAATCAATGAAGGTGAAGATCATAAAAACATAAAACTTGTTAAAAAATGTACCGCAATGGATTTTAACAGGGGAAATGTGCTTAAAATGTTTGTCTTTTTATTTTATTTGTTTTAGATCATTTTGGCTGTTAATGCAACAGCATACATTTTGCCAGAGGTGTGTATTTTGGGGGGAATTTTGATATTTCTATCTCAGTTCCTATAATACACTGTGTACACAATATAGCTACACTCAGGACCTTCAGGACAAAAATGTCCCCATGAATTCTATGATATTATACTTTCATTTTTTATATTTTCCACGAGATGGCGCCATTTTTCTCATGTTTAGCCTATGGAGCAAATACAAGCTTTTCCCCTATTCTCTGTTTCCTGTATTATTGAGCACTGCAGGACAACTGAATACATGATGCAGATACAATTGTGTGTGTGTGTGTGTGTGTGTGTGTGTGTGTGTGTGTGTGTGTGTGTGTGTGTGTTGGTATGGATGTCAGAGTGTGTTTTGTATGTGTGTATTGAGAAGTGTGTGTGTGTTTGTGTGTGTCTGTAAAAACAACAGTGGCATTACATAAACAAACTGGCATTTAAGAGGTTAAAATCCTGAAAGTTAATGAATATTTGGTAGTTATGATCAGGACTGATTGTATTTAAAAAAAATTATTAATTGAAAGTTGAAAATAATATTAATATATAATATTATTATAGCAGTTTTTTGAAGAACCTCTGAGTACCTTTTTTTAATTGACTTCATTGACTTAAATTAAATATTTCTTTATCTTGAAATAGTTTGGGAAAAATAGGGTTTCAAGCACTCTTGCTTTACATCATGCTAATGAACACCCCTTAACCGTGGTTAATCACTGTTAAAACACTCTTGTGGTTTATAGCTGTAACTACCCACGTGTCATCATATTCTTACCAAACTGCTGCAGTGAATAAACGGCGTCCTGCATGTGGATCCAGAATCGCAGTTTTCCCAGAGAGATGGAGTCGTACGAGATGGTCAGAGGCAGTTCAGTGGTGCTGCTGTTGATCTCCTGTAAAATAAGTTTTCAATTGAACACTTTATCACTCATGTTGTTCAGCTTTCAGTGAATGTACTATGTTTAAAAAACATGAAATTAAAGGTACAGTACCATTAAATCTTTCACTCGGTTGCTGAGTTCATCTACAAACAGCAGCGGCAGGTAAACCATCTTCTTCCCATTCTGATATCTGAAAAATATTTAACCGTGAACTTATTATAAGGGCTTACAGCACATCTAGGACTGGCTAAAAATAGACAAAAAAGACTTTTGACTAGATTCAATGTTTATTGCATGTACAGTTGAAGTCATAAGTTTACATACACCTTCACCAAATACATTTAAACTTGTTTTTCGCAATTCCTGACACTTAATCATAGAAAACATTCCCTGTCTTAGGTCAGTCAGGATCACTACTTTATTTGAAGAATGTGAAATGTCAGAATAATAGTCGAGAGAATGATTTATTTCAGCTTTTATTTCCTTCATCACATTCTCAGTGGGTCAGAAGTTTACATACACTTTGTTAGTATTTGGTTGCCTTTAAATTGTTTAACTTGAGTCAGATGTTTTGGGGATCCTTCCACAAGCTTCTCACAATCAGTTGCTGGAATTTTGTCCAATTCCTCCAGACAGAACTGGAGTAACTGAGTCAGGTTTGTAGGACTCCTTGCTCACACATGCTTTTTCAGTTCTGCCCACAAATTGGATTGAGGTCAGAGTTTTATGATGCCACTACAATATCTTGACTTTGTTGTCCTTGTGCCATTTTGCCACAACTTTGGAGGTATGCTTGGGGTCATTGTCCATTTGGAAGACTTATTTGTGACCAAGCTTTAATTTACTGTCTGATGTCTTGAGATGTTGCTTCAATATATCCACATAATGTTCCTTCCTCATGATGTCTATCCCACTGGAATTGTGATATATTCAATTAAAAGTGAAACAATCGTCTGTAAACAATTGTTGGAAAAATGACTCGTGTCATGCACAAAGTAGATACGACTCCTAAACGACTTGCCAAAATTATAGTTTGCAAATATTAAATCTGTGGAGTGGTTAAAAAACTTGTTTTAATTACTTCAACCTAAATGTTTGTAAACTTCTGACTTCAACTGTAGATATTTATGTGTTTTCTCTGAAATACAAATATATATAGAACAAAAGGAATCAAAATATAATATTTTTGCTACTCAGTTATTATCAGAAACACTAAAAACACTCAGTTTTAACACTTTTATAACAGCAAGTTGAGAACATGGAAGGATTGCGAAATTACTCGTTGTATTGGTGCATCCAAGTTATGAAGGAATGATCGTATTTACAAGTTGAACACACATAAATGCACCAACAAAGTTGCAATTACGAGTCGAAAACGTTTTCATCAAGCTCCGACTTTCTGATTTGGGGGTGTGTTCATTTAAGAATCATGGTTGAAGCAAATTGTTATTGGTAATAATTCAGTTTTACTTGAAAATTTTGACTTCATTTCTCATTTTTTGTTTGGGTTAGTGGAGAAATGGAGAAAAACGATAAATCTTGCAGGAAAATAAGACTTATTTAGCTGGTTTATGCAGCGATAAGTGTCATTATATGGTCACATGAGAATGTTAAAATAGTTGGATAATGTATTAATTACACGTAATGCGTGAATTTGCTCTTCATTTTGTTGCGTTGGTGCTAAACAAGCTTCCTGCCTTCGCTAGTAAGTAAAAAGGACAGGAATAAATATCAAATTGCAAAACGGGTCCGTTCTTTCTGACTAAATTCACTTGAACGCACATCACATCATATTTATGATTTACCACCACCCTGGAGGACTTGACTGCACCATTAAACCAGAGGTCAAAGGTCACTACAAGTAGGAATATGAAACTCACACTCTCATGTATCGATGAACGTCTCCAGGCAGCACCTCACGATCAAACAGGAAGTTCTCGGACACCACGTTCAGGGTCAGACGGGAGCGCCAGTGAGAAACGGGCCGGTACAGCTCCGAGTCGGCACCTGGTTTTTGCTGATCTGGTTTCTGGGTAACGATCACAATTACACCAGTGAGATGAGATGTATAACCACTAGGCCACCACCACACCATGTGAACAGGACGTGTGCGAACCCCTCACCTGCGGGTCGTCCTGGCCTGTGATCAGACTGATCTCTGGTGGTTTCGGCAGCATGTAAGTCGTCAGATGTGTGACCAAATGCACCTGATGTGGATCCTGCCATGGATTCATCCCCGCCTGGTGCAGGAACACCATGGCGTACAGCGTCCCATTTTTGCGCGTCTTCTTCGGAAGAGACACATTTACTGACCTTAAAAAGAGCCAAAATAACAATCTGGTGTTATTCATTTAATTGTGTTAAACATACACAATTCAATCCGATGGGATTTTGTTATGAAATGAAAATGTCATTTTTGAGTGGAGATTTTTACCTTTCAAATCTGGTATTCACATCAAATTCTTCTTCTCGGTGTATCAAACTGTGTCCACCATCAGCATTCGGTCTCACGGTGGTGTAGACGCTCAGCTGACACCCGACATCATCATGGTTAAAACATATTAAAACAGAACCAGCATGTTTAATCTATATCATTACATTTCGTGCTTTGCAAATGGTGTCAGGGTCATTGACAAATATGTTTGTCTGAGATGACAAATCAGGTTTAAAATGGACATGCCACGTTTTTAAAAATGTAATCTTTGTGTCCATGCTAGTTTCAGAAATCTTTGATAAACATTTATAGCATTTTCTACAAAAACACAAATGATTTAATTGCTTTAAACATGTCAAGAGGTGTAACAATCAAGTAAAAGTCATTAAAATACTTTCCTCGCACCTTGAATACAAATGAGTGTAAAAATGATTTCAAACATGTTTCTCAAGCTCATTTTATTTTCACAAACATCATAAATTTTTTAGACGTTTTGACTTTTCATGCAATATGTCAAAATATTGATATTCAATGATGACCAAAAAACATATTTATTTATATATATATATATGTTTTTTGGTCATCATTGAATATCAATATTTTGACATATTTTTGCCGGTAACCGATGCCAGTTTGTTTACATAATGCCACTGTTGTTTTTTATAAACACACACATTTCTCAATACACACACACATTTCTCAATACACACACACATTTCTCAATACACACATACAAAACACACTCTGACATCCATACCAGCACACCCACACACTTGTATCTGCATCATTTATTCAGTTGTCCTGCAGGTCTCTATAATACAGCACACAGAGAATAGGGGAAAAGCTTGTATTTACTCCATAAGCTAAACATGAGAAAAATGGCGCCATCTGGTGGAAAATAATAAACATGTACATTTTGAAGCCAGGGCTCCGGATTGAAAGCATAATATCATAGAATCATAATCAATCATGATTTTATGCTTTAATGGCACTGGGATCAAATATTGCAGTTTTAATGGGTTTCAATGGGGACCTTTTTGTCCTGAAGATCCTGAGTGTAACAATTGTGTGTACACAGTGTATTATAGATGTAAATTACCCATAATAAAAACACATAACATTCTTACCTGCAGTCGAGGTTTCCCAGCCAGGTGTGGTGTAATACAGCTGTCACTTTTGGGATTTTCACATGGTTTCGTGTAAACTATCCCATACATGACCCAACATGTGTGCAGCACATACAGCAGGAACACCCCCACTATGATACTCGTGAAAGAGGTTTTAGGAAACATTTTACTGTATTAATCACAGTAAACCGCTTTAAAGGAATCACATGGGTAAATACTGCACATAGACATGCCGTTTAGTCGCTTTATGCCGAATAAATGAATGAAAAAGCAGAAAATCAATCAGTCCTGATGAACAGCCACTAACACACGTCACATTAAATCCGCACATCTGCATCATTTATCGTCTCCAGTCTGTTTTTCCTGGTATTTTATCCGGTTTTCACTCCAGCATCCTCATATATCCAGTTTAAAGTCCTCATGGTGAAATAAACAATTGTTAAATCATTTTAATGTCTCCCTCTGATCACTTTAGGCGTGATGTTTCAATGTTTCAATGTTTTCGGCATTCACTTCCTGCTGCCGGGATGCCAGATTGACAACAACTCAACATGTTCAATCAAATAAGTGCTATTTATTTATTTATTTATTTATTTGTGGCTATAGATTAAATATTTCAAATAAAACATATAAAATCAAATAAATTATTAATGAACTGTCTAAAGAATTTAAAGGGCCAGCGTTAAATTAGAAAACATATTTTTTAACATTAGACGTTATATTTTCACTGTTGTTTTATATAGAATTGTCTTTACAGTATTTAACACAGTTACATCAAAAGTAACTAATTAAATTACTTAAAATTAAGAGTAATCCCTTATTTTACTTTTTCAATGAAAAGTATTTTAATTACAGTAAGTAATTACTTAGTATTGTATTACACTCATTTTTAACTGCAATATAACCATTCGATACCTGGTCTTTCTTGAGGATTTTAAATATAATATAAAACATTATAAAATCTCGATTTTAATGTACTAGATCAAACTCACTTTTTTATTTACCCAACAGCTGATTTACTGTTAAAGATCATAATATGGATGGCCAAGTTACTCAAAATGTAATCATTAAATAATTATTAAAATATAATCTTATAATGTATAAACACTATAAAATTATAACATTAATAAGTCAATACATCTTTAAATAATTAAATGTCTATTTTTAAACTGCTTAGGAGACCAGGAGTCACTCAGCACACCCTGGATTCGAACTCCAGGGGCCGGTTGCACCAGCTGTGCGTAAGATAAAACGTAGCCTAGTTGTGGCGTAAATGGGCACTAAGTCACAATTTACACACTTCTAAATATTTGAGCTTTGCAAAAGTGCACCAGTAAGTGAAAGTGGAAAGTAATATTTATATATAATATTTTTATGGCAGTTTTTTGACACAGACATTTTTGTCCTCGAAGGTCCTGAGTGTGTTTTTTTTGACACTGTACAAAAAATAATAATGCATCATAATCAATGTTGCTAATCATTTACATATCCCAGACTGTGATAATACAAAAAATATTTCCCTTTATCTTTTAGTGTATGGAAAATTATTTATTTTTTGTGGGGATTTTTATTTGTATTTTTATTTTCATAAAAAAATCAACAGTGGCATTATGTAAACAAACTGGCATTTAAAGGGTTAAAATCCTGAAAATTAATGAATATTTGGTAGTTATGATCAGGACTGATGTTGAATTAATTTAATGAATTCAATGAATTAGTGGAAAATAATGTTAATAAATTGTATTTTTATGTCAGTTTTTGACGTGGACATTTTTCTTCTCTTAGGACCTCTGAGTAACTTTTTTTTTTAAACTGACGCACAAAGGTTAAAAACATAAAATATAATTAAAATCGGATTTCGCATTTCGAAAAATATTTCGTAGAGGCAACCCGCGCGTGGAGAATTATTGTGTTTCCGGTCCGCGCCCGGAAGTGATTTCCTGCATCTCTACAGTAGCGGTCGACGCTTGTCTGTCGTTTAGCGCTACAATTTTTCTCTTTTCGGTGGAGGATTTACCCTTAAAATCCACCGCCATCATGAAACTCGTCAGGTAAAAACATTTATAACATGCTATAGTAGCGCTATGCACAGATCGTATCCATATATATATCACCCAGGTTGATAGATGGAGTTAGATTGTGTGTAGCTTTTGGCTAACTGTTAGCTGCAGCAGGCGGGAATGAATTAATGAATTGTTTTTTATAGTTTCACTCTCGTTAATGCAGCATTTTAAGAGTCATTGGGACTTTCACTTGGTGTAAACATTTAAAGTTTACCCTGAGTTTATATAGTTGTGCATTTAGACCTCGAGTGTGTAGATGGTTGGCTTAAAACTAACAGAAGCACAACAAAAACGTGACTTTGAACCATTTATTTACTAAAAACTTTGGCTAACTTAATGATTGCATGAGTAACATGTACTTTAAATGTAATGTGTGGTTTAACCCTTGTGCGTCAATTGAAAGTTACTCTGAGGTCGTTGCAGAACAAAAATTGTCCGCGTCAAAAAAACTGTATTAATAATATTATATATTAATAACATTTAGTTAATTGTTTTAACCAACATCAGTCCTGATCATAACTATCAGATATTCATTCATGTTACGGATTTTAACTCTTTAAATGCCAGTTTGTTTATATTATGCCAAAGTTGTTTTTAATAAAAAAAAAGAAAATGCTCGCGCAGATACACAAAATGAATTATTTTCCATATATTAAATGCTAAGGGGATTTTTTGGATTATCACAGTCTTGGATGCAGTATGTCTATGATTGGCAACAATACTGATTTTGATGCATTATTTTGTGCAGTGTCAGATAAAAAAATACTTGAAAAACGGCCATAATATTACATAAAAATATTATTTTCCATCTTCACTTGTATTATTTTAACCAACATCAGTCCTCATCTTAACTGCCAAATATGCATTCATTTTCAGGATTTTAACCCTTTAAACGCCAGTTTGTTTATATAATGCCACTGTTGTTTTTTACACATGCACACTTCTCAATACACACATACAAAACACACTCTGACATCCATACAAGCACACACACAATTTTAGCTGCATCATTTATTCAGTTGTCCTGCAGGTCTCTATAATTCAGCAAACAGAGAATAGGGGGAAAATCATGTATTTGCTCCATAGGATAAACATGAGGAAAATGTCGCCATTATAATATCATATAGGGCCTAATTCATGAATTTATGCTTTAATGGCACTGGGAATCAAATATTGTTATTTTAATGGGTTTCAATGGGAAAATGTCTGTCCTGAAGGTCCCGAGTGCAACTATTTTGTGTACACAGTGTATTGTAGGAAATGAGGTTGAAATATCAAAATTCAACCAAAAATACACACCTTTGGCAAAATGCCGTTGGCATTAACAGCCAAATGATTGAAAAAATTAATAAAAATGTCCTGAAGATTGCACAAGGGTTCAAATAGTTTAAACCAAACTTATGCATGTTGTTCATTTCTAAGTGGTTCCAATGTCTCTTTGTCCTCATCCTGCAGGTTTTTGATGAAATTGAGTCATGAAACAGTGACTATTGAACTGAAGAATGGCACACAGGTCCACGGCACGATTACTGGTATATTATTTTCCATTTGTGAGACTAAACTGACCCGGTGGGTTATACTGTTGGTAATGCATCTGATTCAAGTGTCTATTTATAAAGAATTATTGAATTAATTGGTGAATACATTTAATTAATTAATTTGTATAAATGTCAGGTGTGGACGTCAGTATGAACACTCACCTCAAAGCTGTGAAGATGACGCTCAAAAACAGGGAGCCTACTCAACTTGAGTCCCTCAGTATCCGTGGCAACAACATCCGCTATTACATCCTGCCCGACAGTCTTCCTCTGGACACACTGCTGGTTGACATCGAACCCAAGGTCAAGTCAAAGAAGAGAGAGGCTGGTGAGTGCTGTTGTCATGGTGATATAGTGATGGACAAGCTACACTGAATGCACTGATCGTGTATTGCTTTCAATGTTAAGAAGCAGTGAATCCATTAACTGGTGTTCAAAACTACTATGATGATGTGTCTATGAAGTGTTAATTCATTATTACCTTTCTTACAGTGGCTGCACGTGGCCGAGGAAGAGGGCGGGGTCGTGGCAGAGGAAGAGGGCGTGGCCGGGGAGGGCCTAGGAGATGAATCTCTGAAGCCTCTGTGCATTTTCTTCACATTGTACAGCATTTTTGTTTGTTCTTCCTTTAGAAAATACTTTGTGATTCTGATTTGTTTTCATTTTGTACATTTAAAATGCCTTCATTTTGAAAACCATATTGAGTCTTTTGTTTGTAAGTGCTGAACTGTATGTGTCACTTAAATGATGCAGAACTGTGTTTCTGTAAAGGTGTCTGGTTATTTTTCTAGATTATTTCAATAAAGTGATAATTAAAAATCTCCACTCGAGTGTTGAAGGAATATTCCTTTTTATTTAAAGTGGGTCATGATGTGTTTCAACCAAATCATATGATGCGCACTGTCTCCATGGCAACAGTTTATTCTCCAGTCACTTAAAGCAGAAATTGTTGCCAGTATGTTACTCATAAGTCGGTTTAAATAAAAAGCATCTGCTAAATGCAAAAGTTATGTAATAGCCTCAGAGAATTGACCCAATTGAAATACAGATATAATACTATTTTGTTGCGAAAGGTAGCTTTTTGGTTATTCAGGGTAAGACAGTCAAGCTTTTGAGTCAGGGGACAAAGCAGGGAAAAGTTTGGTTAGATACATTACATTAAACAGATGCATACATTTTTTTTCTACAGTTCCCTCAGTAAAATCTGCTGGTGGTGAAATATTTACCTCAGCCATTGATATTAATAATGCTTTTAAAGGGTTATATCTTGATCTCTATAGTTCCACATCTTTGTCTACTGATGAAGATATTAGATAATTTGTGTAACCAGTAGAACTCCCTAAACTGACGACTGAGCAAAATAATTCTCTTGATTCTGAGATAACCTTGTAGGAGCTTGGCGAGGTAATTAAATCCTTGTCTACAGGCAAGGCTCCGGGGCCAGATGGATTTGCAGCTGAATATTTTTAGGTCAAGGTCAATTTATTTATATAGCACATTTAAGAACACTTGTGTATACCAAAGTATATATGCAAATGAAACAATAACGGGACACAGAGTAATAAAAGACTACTTTGAAAAATAACACAAAACAAGAAATTACCCATATAGTCTACAATAAACATTCATGTAAAAGCCAAGGAATACATATACTTCTATAGGTGTGATTTAAAAACAGGAATGGACGGGGCAGGCCTAACGTCCAGAGGTATACTGTTCCATAGTCTAATGCCAGCAACAGAAAAAGCACAATTTCCTTTTAAACTTTTGGGAGAGCGAGGTATTTGCAGGAGAAATTTGTCAGAAGATCTGAGGCTTCTACGGGATTGTTGATAGCTCAGAAGTTCTGACAGATAAGAAGGGGCCACACCATTTAAATCTTTATAAACAAATAACAAGATCTTAAAATGGATCCTATAATGCACCGGTAACCAGTGGAGAGATGCTAAAACCGGTGAAATGTGTTCCCTCTTAGCACTAGCAGCTGCGTTTTGGACCAACTGCAGGCGATGAGTGATTTAGCCCCATATGCAGTGCATTTGAATAGTCAAGTATAGATGAGATGAAGGCGTGGATAACGGTCTCCAGATCCTTAAATGAGAACAGATGTTTTAATTTGGCTATTTGCCTTAATTTAAAAAAGCTACTCCTTACCACAGCAAATACCTGTTTTCCAAAAATTAGTTCGGAGTCAAAAATCACACCTAGGTTTTTTGCAAAAGGATGAACATTTGGAAACAATGTATCTAGATTCCTAGTGATATCAGAGACAGCACCAGGGAGACCAAACTCAACAACCTCAGTTTGCTCTCATTTAATTGGAGAAAGTTTTTGCAGTCCAGAATTTAATGTCCTCAAAGCATTTTAGAAGCACAGAGCAAGAGTAATCAGAACTAAGAGGAATATATAGCTGAGTATCATCGGTGTAGCAATGATATGAAATATTATATTTCTTCATGATAGAACCCAAAGGGAGCATATACAGAGAAAGTAGAATGGGTCCAAAGAGGGACCCCTGGGGTACCCCACAAGTGAACAATGCAGAAAAAGAGGACGAATTTCCAATCGTAACACTCACAGTCCTATCTGAGAGGTATGATGTAAACCAATCTAAGACAGCGCCCTTGATGCCAACCTCATCCCTTAAATGTTTAAGAAGGATAGCATGGTCAACTGAATTTTTAGATCTTATGCTACAGAACTGGCTCCACTTTTGCTAGACACAACCATGACACAAGTCCGGATCAGTCTGATACATAAAACGGACAAAGATCCAAGTGAGTGTAAGAGTTACTGTCCAATTTCCCTGATCCAGCTAGACGTTAAAATATTGTCAAAAATTCTGGCTAATTGATTAAGAAAAGTTATGACATCTCTTATCAGAGATCAGGTGGGGTTTATTCGGGGACACAGCTCTTCTGATTACATTAGGCGTCTCATCAATATCATGTGGTCTGTGGCGAATGATCCGACTCTAGTTGCTGCCATCTCACTTGACACTGAATAGGCATTTGATATGGTAGAATGGGATTAACTTTTTAAGATTTTGGAAATATCCGGGTTCGAGATTACTTTAAATGAATGGATTAAGTTATTTTATAGACACCTGGTGGCGGCGGTTCGAACAAATTGATTAATTTCAGATTATGTTTCTCTGGATAGGGGTCAGAGTGGATCGTAAGGGGGGTTACTACACTTTGTGACCTGTATGAGAGTGGAGAGTTGAGATCCTTTGAAAATTTGGTTCAACATTTTGGGATTCCCAGATCTCAGTTCTATAAGTCTTTACAGCTGTGCCACATGCTCTGTACTGTTTTTGGGAGTAGTTTACACCCCCTAAAAATCGGCAGATACTCTGGGAGAGGTGATTATTGATTTTGGGAAAGGTCATGAGGCATAAGTGTATTACTCCCTGCTAATTCAGAGTCTGGGGGATGGAGCTTCAACTTCTGTCAAGAGATAATGGAGGAGGGAATGTGGGCTGGGATTCTAAAAAACAAGTCTGCATCTAGACATGCAAGGGTGCATCTTGTGCAATTCAAGATTTTACATAGATTGTATTGGACCCCCTCTAGATTGTATAGGCTTGGTCTTAAAGACACACCCACCTACTGGCGATGTCAATCAGAAGATGGAGACACAACCCATGCCTTTTGGGTGTGTTAAGATCCAAGAATTGTTGTTTTGTCTATAATCATGTGACCACTGGGGTGTTGTTGGGGTAGTGGGGTTAAATATTGATTCTGTTTGTATATATTTTTTATCTTCTTTGTTTAATAGATGAATCAATAAACAAAAGTTAATCACAAAAAAATATTACAGACATTGAGAAATGACCTGCAGGAACATCAACGAACAACGTTTGTTGACAAATCAAGAAACGCCAATTTGGAAGTTGTTTTTTTTTTTCCGGATCTATCAAGTTTCTCAAAGATACATTAAAATGTGTTTCACACACAAAATACTT
The DNA here is from genome assembly GCF_025860055.1 of Xyrauchen texanus. Classification (NCBI taxonomy): domain Eukaryota; kingdom Metazoa; phylum Chordata; class Actinopteri; order Cypriniformes; family Catostomidae; genus Xyrauchen; species Xyrauchen texanus. The sequence continues at coordinate 8,931,313 of NC_068285.1, forward strand.
GAACACGCCTCTTTTATGATGGACATTTTACATTTCAGAAATCAAAGTAATTTTTATATTTTAAAATAAAAAATGTTTCAGTGGTGTAATTGTTTGGAGATTGTAAACAAGAAACTCTTTAAAAGTTTTAAATGTTGGTAGAAGTAGATTTCATATTTTATTGTTATTAAAAAATATATTAAAAGGTCAAAAAAGTATTCAAAACAAACATGAATATAAAGATTACATTTATACAAATTTGATATGTGGAGTTTTAAAATATTTTTTTTGTCATTGACCCATAAATGTCACTTGAGGAAGAAACAAAAGGCTTCACTGTTTCACTGTCACTTCAGTAGGTGTTCTGAATAATTATATAAGTTACACACATCCGTGTGTCAGGTCAGTTTGTCTCTGTTGACTGTGACATCTCTGTTTTCTTCACAATCATTACTGTTCACAATCAGTTCTCAAAGAGATGTCCATCTAAATCCTAAAACACACAAAGGCAAAGTCAAATGTGCTGTATGGGACATTACTGCATTATCTATTTTATTTAAACTTCAAAACAAACTATTAGCACTATCTGTGAGAGATACTAATTTAAAAATAAAACAACTCCATTTCAACTCTACTTAATAGTAATCAATAGAAAACAACTCAAATCTGTTTATCACACACACAGAGACACTGAAAGAGTTGAAAATATTATTTATATATTCACAGATCAATGACTCAAACGGATAGTAAATACAGTTAAATACATTTATTGTACATAGGCAACAATTAATCTGTAAAAAAATTAAGGAGATCAATTAAAATGTGATTATATGAATCATCACTACTCACTGCAGTGTCTCCAGTTTATAATGTGGATCATATTTTAGATCAGAGAGCAGCTTCACTCCTGAATCTATTAGTTTATTATCAGACAGATTCAGTTCTTTCAGGTGTGAGGGGTTTGATCTCAGAGCTGAAGTCAGAGCAGCGCAACCTTCATCTGTGATACCACAATCTCTCAACCTGTAGAGAACAATGACACACTCTTCACTCTTTCAGTTCACAACAGATACAACAGTGTAACAGAGATTTGGTGGGGTGGGGGTAAGATCCCCCTATAGCACATTGTACCCAATGGCCAGTCCATCCCTGTTTACTCACCATTGTGTTGTTCCAAACCTATATGACTTTCTTCAGTGAAACAAAAAAGGAGATGGTAGGCAGAATAACAGCCTCAGTCACAATTCACATTCATTGTATGGAAAAAAAGATGTAAAGAAAGTGAATGTTAACTGAAAATTCTCTCATCATTAACTCAACATCATGCCATCCCAGATATATATGACCTTCTTTGTTCTTCAGAACATAAAAGAAGATTTTTAGAAGAATATTTCAGCTCTGAGAGTAAGTGGGTAAGATTTGGACTTAGTGAGAGTAAGTCCAAATCTTTGAAGCTCCAAAGAGCACATATAGCCATCATAAAAGTCTGTTAGACTCCAGTGGATTCATTAATATCTTCTGGAGTGAAACGCTATGTGTGTGTAAGAAATAGATCATATTAAAAACTTTTTTCTAAAAAGTTTCGCTTCCGGCCAGCTGTGGTATGCACGTTCACAAGAGAATCAATTTCAAGCTTCCACTCATGTGACATAAGCAGATTGGCATGTCGATATCATCGGATCTGTCAGCTGGTCTGAAATTGGCTGGGTAACATTTTTTCACTGCACACCCTCAATATTTTGAGTGACTCAATGGGTGTTTTGAGTCAGCGAGCAGCTCAGGATCATTGATAGTGAATATATGAAAAGTTATTCTTTCCTCTTGCGATAATAGCCGCGGATGTAATTTAATGGTTTTCAGTAGGTTGAGGATACAGATATAAATAAAAATGTATACAACACAGCGCTTCTGTATTTTAAAGATCTGATCACCATTCACTTCCATTGTATGGACCTACAGAGCTGAAATATTCTTCTAAAAATCTTCATTTGTGTTTAGCAGAAGAAAGTCAGTCATACACATCTGGGATGGCATGAGCGTGAGTAAATGAGAGACCTTTCATGTTTTGGTGAACAATCCCTTTAATGGAATATTCTGCTAATATTAAGCGCAATCAACAGCATTTGTGGCATTATGTTGATTACCACATTATGTTGGATTTTTTTTTTCTAGGTGTTTAAAAAATGCCATTAGTTGAATGTTATTACGGATTGGATGCAAACTCTCGACGCAGGAAAAAAAAAATGATCTGACTAAATGCAGAAGATTAAGGACCCAATACTGTGGGTGCTGGGTGCTATCTGTACATTTTGTATCATTGTGGTGTAAATGTTGTCCTACTACTCATGGAAGGCCACTTGTGGTTCTTGGTGATTTCAACATACACCAAGACAAACCCCAGGCCATTGAACTATTGAAATCTTCTGGCCTCATTTGACTTGGAAAGACAACACACCACAACAACTCATAGATCGGGCAACCAGCTGGACCCAATTTTTACACCTTTACGTGTCTCTGATCACTACTTTGTTCAATTCAACATTAAAACAGACTCCACCTTTGGTTTCCTTTCGGGGTAACCTCCGTTCCCTCTCACCTTCTCACTGCTGTCTCTACCTATCTTCCCACAATAAATGTATTTTCCACGCTTGATGTGAACACTGCCACAGACGCTGTATAAAACCCCCAGTTGAGTTCATGACATCATAGGTGGGCGGGGCTACGGACATGCCCGGACAAGTTCCGTCTTATCTAGAGTATTCTATTGCTGCAATGAGACACTCTTTGTTTGGATGTATGTGCGGTTTTGACTATGTAAGTTCACTTTAATATTCTTCTAAGTTATATACATGCATATTCCTTGTGATATAATTAGTTATGTGTTCTACGATCTAAGTTTTCAAATTAATTTATAGCCGAACAGATATGTAAAATATGCTCGGAATTTCACTGCTCAAAATATGCCATTGCAGTACTAACAAGCTATTACATTCTGTGATATTTGCACTGGTATCATCATTGTATGTAACGGTTTAAGCATTGTTGTAGACAATATATAATGAGTAATTAAGAATTAATGTTTATTATGATACCTTGTATAAGTTAATCTACATTCCATTGTTCAAGTGCTCCGCCTAGTGGCCATTTGGGTACATTTGACTCTGCATTACTTACATTTTATATATTCATTATTTAGACTTATTCATTGGAATGTACATTCAAGCAGTATAAGATTTGTTTAGTTTATTGAATATATTGTTCATTGTTATTCTATATATCATTTCAGAGACCACATTCAATCACATACTAACAGATAAAGAGAAACAAATTACCTTTGGAATTGATTAAAATAAATCAATGCTTTGGAACAGAGGCTGTCGTGGAACTGTTCTTCTTTGCTCCCTGATATAAACCTTCTGACGAGGTTGAAGATAACTAGTTAACACACCAGTGCATCTACACACACAGCATCTATTACAGACACACTTAGCTCTACTTTAACAACCTGTCTAGACAACATCCTCTCCTCTAGACCAGAACATACTACAACACCCAGCCCCTGGCTGTCTGACGTTCTTCGTGAACATCTGACTGATCTCAGAGCAGCTGAGAGGAGATGGCGTAAATCTAGAGATCCAGTAGATGGCTCCTGTATGCAACTTTTCTTTCTCTATGTTCTCTCCTTTGACTGACACTGAGGTCTCTAAACTCCTCCTCTGCAACCACCCCACCACTTGTTCCCTTGACCACATTCCTTCTCACCTTTGCAGGCCATCTCTCCGTCCATCGTACCTGGACCCACAAACATAATTAACACGTCTCTACTTACAGGCACTTTTCCCACTACATTTAATCAGGCTTGAGTAACCCTGCTGCTGAAAAAACCCACACTTAACCCCACACAGATAGAACACTACAGACCAGTCTCTCTCATCCTATTCATGGTGAAATCACTTGAAAGGGCAGTTTTCAATTAAATCTATGCCTATCTCTCACAGAAAAAGCTGCTGGATGACAATCAGTCAGGCTTTAAAAGTGGACACTCCACTGAGACTGCCCTGCTGTCTGTCACTGAGTTGCTGAGACAGGCGAGAACTGAATCCAAATCATCCGTTCTGATTATGCTGGACCTTTCTGCAGCCTTTGAAACAGTAAACCATCAGATCCTTCTCTCCACCCTCTCTAAACTGGGCATCACTGGAACTGTGCTTGACTGGTTTAATTCCTATCTCTCAGATTGCTCTTTCAAGGTATTCTGGAGAGGTGAGGTATCCAAGCCACATCAGTTACTTACTGGGGTACCTCAGAGCTCAGTGCATGGCCACTTCTCTTCTCTATATATACAACATCACTGGGACCCATCATTCAGTCACATGGTTTCGCTTACCACTGCTACGCTGATGACACGCAACCCTACTTGTCTTTCCAGCCCAACAACACCACAGTGACTGCTCGAATCTCTGCCTTTCTGGCAGACATCTCAGCCTGGATGAAGGAACACCACCTGCAACTCAACCCAGCCAAGACTGAACTCCTTGTCTTTCCAGCCAACCCTGCCGTTGAACACTACATCAACGTGCAGCTGGGTGCAACTACAGTATCACCTTCCAAAACAGTCAGAAATCTAGGGGTAACCAACCATCGATAACAAGCAAAATTTCACGGACCATATCTCAAAGACAACATGATCATGTACACTCACCTAAAGGATTATTAGGAACACCTGTTCAATTTCTCATTAATGCAATTATCTAATCAACCAATCACATGGCAGTTGCTTCAATGCATTTAGGGGTGTGGTCCTGGTCAAGACAATCTCCTGAACTCCAAACTGAATGTCAGAATGGGAAAGAAAGGTGATTTAAGCAATTTTGAGCGTGGCATGGTTGTTGGTGCCAGACGGGCCGGTCTGAGTATTTCACAATCTGCTCAGTTACTGGGATTTTCACGCACAACCATTTCTAGGGTTTACAAAGAATGGTGTGAAAAGGAAAAACATCCAGTATGTGGCAGTCCTGTGGGCTGAAAATGCCTTGTTGATGCTAGAGGTCAGAGGAGAATGGGCCGACTGATTCAAGCTGATAGAAGAGCAACTTTGCCTGAAATAACCACTCGTTACAACCGAGGTATGCAGCAAAGCATTTGTGAAGCCACAACAAGCACAACCTTGAGGCGGATGGGCTACAACAGCAGAAGACCCCACCGGTACCACTCATCTCCACTACAAATAGGAAAAAGAGGCTACAATTTGCAAGAGCTCACCAAAATTGGACAGTTGAAGACTGGAAAAATGTTGCCTGGTCTGATGAGTCTCGATTTCTGTTGAGACATTCAGATGGTAGAGTCAGAATTTGGCATAAACAGAATGAGAACATGGATCCATCATGCCTTGTTACCACTGTGCAGGCTGGTGGTGGTGGTGTAATGGTGTGGGGGATGTTTTCTTGGCACACTTTAGGCCCCTTAGTGCCAATTGGGCATCGTTTAAATGCCACGGCCTACCTGAGCATTGTTTCTGACCATGTCCATCCCTTTATGGCCACCATGTACCCATCCTCTGATGGCTACTTCCAGCAGGATAATGCACCATGTCACAAAGCTCGAATCATTTCAAATTGGTTTCTTGAACATGACAATGAGTTCACTGTACTAAAATGGCCCCCACAGTCACCAGATCTCAACCCAATAGAGCATCTTTGGGATGTGGTGGAACGGAGCTCGTGCCCTGGATGTGCATCCCACAAATCTCCATCAACTGCAAGATGCTGTCCTATCAATATGGGCCAACATTTCTAAAGAATGCTTTCAGCACCTTGTTGAATCAATGCCACGTAGAATTAAGGCAGTTCTGAAGGCGAAAGGGGGTCAAACACAGTATTAGTATGGTGTTCCTAATAATCCTTTAGGTGAGTGTAGATTTACACTCTACAATATCAGGAAGATAAGACCTTTCCTCTCTGAACGTGCCACACAACTGCTTGTTCAGTCACTTGTCATAACTAGACTGGATTACGCTCTCATTGCTGGCCTTCCTGTATGTGCAATTAGACCCCTGCAAATGATCCAGAATGCAGCAGCACATCTGGTCTTTAATGAACCAGAGGGAGCACATGTTACACCACTTTGTCTCTCTCCACTGGCTGCCGGTTGATGCAGGTATTAAATTCAAGGCTCTGTTGCTGGCATACAAAACAGTCACTGGGTCTGCTCCAGCAAACCTAAAATAATTTCTACAGAACTACATGCCCAGCAGAATCCTGTGGTCGGCTAAGGAATGTCACCTTGTTGTACCAACACAAAGATGCACCAAAACACTTTCCCGGACTTTCAGTTTCATCAAACCACGTTGGTGGAATGACCTTCCCAACTCCATCAGTGAAGCTGACTCACTCTCTGTCTTCAAAAAACGGCTAAAAACACATCTTTCCCAAGAGCACTTAACCAGTCACAAAAAAATTAAAAATCTTGTACTTAAATCTGTTTTCAATACTATTCTGATGCTAGTGAAACTTTGTATTATGGCACTTTTTGTACCACTGTCTCCTTAAGATGAATCGCTTATGTTTTCATCTTTTGTATGTCGCTTTGGATAAAAGCGTCTTCCAAATGAATAAATGTAAATGTAAAATGTACAAACAATTAAATGAATACCAAATTTGTTATATTAATCAATTACACCTCTCAAAAAATTACCTTTTGGCCTGTTTGGTGTGGGAACACAGAGATTACTTTATTTACTTTTGAGTTGCAGCTGTGTCTCGCAGAAGAGTGTCCAACGTGAGTGTCCAACCTGACCGCGCTGCTCACGTCCCGATACAGAGGATGAAACTCTCACATGCTGTTTTTTTTGTATTCAATAAAAAAATACAAATAAAAAAGCACACTTAGCGTAGCATTGTGTGGCCAGTGTTAATTTTTCAGTTTTTGTTTTAGCCTTTTGATGAAAATGTCCTTTAAAATTAGTCAATATTTTGTCATGTCATATTCATTTATTTTAGTCAGTTTCACACTGATGAAAATGACATATAAATTTAGTCAAAGAAAATTACATATTTTATTTGATGATGAAATGCAAAATGGACAAAAACTGTGTCAATCTGTAACAGACTAAACTAATTAAATATTAAAACATTTAGAAAAAATTCTAAACACTTTCTAATGTAAACACTTATCAAATATAAATGCTGTCCTTGTTGTGAAAAACCTGAGCTCCTGAAATAATCATGAATAGACTGAAGTATTATATGCTTTTTAAAAGTTATTCAACTTTATTCTGAATTATTTATGATTAAGAGACATATTCATATTCTGTTAAAGGATTTTACATTGCGTGTAGCGTGTTTCTTACGGAAACAGCGTATTCACAACACAAGTTACACAACCCAAATTACACATGTTCTGAATAGCGCATAATTTATTTCAATATCACCTGTACATTTACTTCACTGTGCAGATGTAAGTTGCTGGCACGTGCAGAGGGGGTGGCTCTAGGGTCTTGAGCCCCTGCCCTTTTGCTGAGGTGCCCCTTCAACAGAGCAGTGTTCCAGGGTGTGCAAATGCCACCCAATATGAAAGCTTGCACACCCAAATTAAATTACTTTTTAAAGCTTTATAAAAGTATGTAGGTGTAAAATGCATCAACATTATGCTGAAACTATGATTTGTCGATTACAGAGTATAATAATCAATTATAAGGCATAACCAGCAGTCTACTTACTATCTTTTTGTGTTTGTTTTCATAAAGTCAGGCATTAAAATCCTCAATAATTTGTAACAACAGTTTTATATATTTTAAAATTATAGACCAAATCTCCATGTAAACCATTAATAAAAAGAATGTTTGGAAAATATTTTAAATCTTACAGGTGTGCATTTTTCTGTTCAACACATTGCATTTCTTATCCACAAATATGTTTTTGAACTGCCCTGCTGAAAAATCCAGCTAAAACCAGCCTAAGATGGTTGGCTGGTCTTAGCTGGTTTAAGCTGGAAGTAGCTGGTTTTAGTTGGTCTCCCAGCCTGGCTTAGCTGGTTTTAGCTGGTCTCCAGCCTGGCTTAGCTGGTCAAGCTGGTCTCCCAGCCTGGACAAGTTGGTGGTCAGCTGGTCTCCCAGCCTGGTTTAGCTGGTTTTAGCTGGTCTCCCAGCCTGGCTCAGCTGGTCAAGCTGGTCTCCCAGCCTGGTTAGATGGTTTTAGCTGGTCTCCCAGCCTGGACAAGTTGGTGGTCAGCTGGTCTCCCAGCCTGGTTTAGCTGGTTTTAGCTGGTCTCCCAGCCTGGCTTAGCTGGTCAAGCTGGTCTCCCAGCCTGGTTAGCTGGTTTTAGCTGGTCTCCCAGCCTGGCTTAGCTGGTCAAGCTGGTCTCCCAGCTAACTAAGACCAGCTAAAACCAACACTGACCAGCTAAAACCAGCCTGACCAACTAAGACCAGCTAAGACCAGCCTGGCCAGCTAAGACCAGCCTGACCAACTAAGACCAGCTAAGCCAACACTGACCAGCTAAAACCAGCCTGACCAGCTAAGACCAGCCTGACCAACTAAGACCAGCTAAAACCAACACTGACCAGCTAAGACCAGCCTGACCAGCTAAAACCATCTATAACCAACACTGACCAGCTAAAACCAGCCTGACCAGCTAAGACCAGCCTGACCAACTAAGACCAGCTAAAACCAACACTGACCAGCTAAAACCAGCCTGACCAGCTAAGACCAGCCTGACCAACTAAGACCAGCTAAAACCAACACTGACCAGCTAAGACCAGCCTGACCAGCTAAAAAAAGTGTTCAAAACCCCTCTAAAACCAGCCTGATAAACCAGCTATGACCAGGCTGGGAGACCAGCCAAAACCAGCCTGACCATCTTAGGCTGGTTTAAGCTGGATTTTTCAGCAGGGTGGTGAATGTAACCTAAACCCAAAGTGTTTTTTTTTATTGTTCTTCTGTATAGTGCAAAATATCCCAACATTAATGTTTTCGTCTTTAGCATATTTTGGAAATTAATTATGGATACCGAATAATTTAATCTAGTTTTATGTCTAATTAGGCTATTAAGCATAATATTTTGATATGTATATTTAGTTAAGCTTTAAATGTAACAACAACAAAAAATCACTATAGCACAAAATAAATTGAGGTGCATGTGCACCCCCCAAACCCCTCTAAAAGATTTAGAGCCCCTGCCCCTCGAAATGTCTTTGCACATCCCTGGTAAGTTGTTATATTACATAAAGAGTATGTTAGGGATAAAGTGATTCATATCTTGTATAAATAAGATGCGTTTGAATGAGGTATTTACCCCGTTTTGAAGCGGTTCATTATGCCGGTGTTCAGCGTGTTCAACTCACCAGCTCAAGCGGAGAATTAATGTATTATATGAATCCATGTCTAATATCTCCTTCTATATACAGATTCTCAAGATGTTTCTTCTTCTGTTTATATTTTGCAGTAGAATTTTTATCTCACCCAATTTTCATCAACAGAATGCTTAAATATTTTTTTTAAATGTAGTCATTATGTGCTATTTTCGTCTTGCTTCATTATCATTGACAAAGTCAAAAAACCTTCATCAATAAACATTTTCGTCAGTGACGAGATTAACACTGTGTGTCCAATCAGCACTGTGATTGAGATGATCAATGAAAACGTTCCTGAGGGTTTCGTCATGACTGGGGGCATGGTTTGTGTTTAAGATGTTTGGGTGGGAAATCACGCTTTTAAAAATGCTCTGACATGCAAGTTTATCTTCAGCGGAACACAAGCTCCACCTCTGCTTCATTTCATTATGACACTGCTTCTGTATTTACTTTTATTGTATTTTTTTTATAATTCCCTCATATTTTGCGATGTACATCACATAAAGCTGTTTGGAAAGTTTGTAATTCGTCCGGACTGTGAGATGTTTTCTTCCTCTCCTCTATCATACACTCGAGCTGAAGTGCTCCTCTCACACATCATCATTAGAGTTTCATACGATCTCCTGTTAAATTAAATAAAACGACTATTCGACAACAAATATTTTGGTCAACTATTTGTTTTTGCCGACGTTGACGATGACATAGACTAATCATTTCAGCCCTTTGTTAGAATATCAGATCATGTGACTCTCAGATGTTCTTCAGTTTACAGTGAGGATTCTCCAAACATGACGGGGAGTAAATTACAGATTTTTCATATTTTAGGCCAAAATTAGGGCTCAATCTGAAAGTTAAAGCAACATTCTCTTCCATTATCTGAGAGAACTCTGTTTTCAATATGTTTATTTTTCATTATTGTTAAATCATTGATTATTTACTGCAGAAGGAGAATGAAGGAGGATTTGAGAGTTTTGTGAAATCTTACCACAGTGTCTCCAGTTTACAGTCAGGACTCTTCAGTCCATCAGAGAGCAGCTTCACTCCTGAATCTCTTAGTTTATTCCTAGACAGATACAGTTGTCTCAGGTGTGAGGGGTTTAATCTCAGAGCTGAAGTCAGAGCAGCACAACCTTCATCTGTGACATCACAATCACTCAACCTGCAGAGAACAATGACTCTCTCAGTTCACAACACACACATCAGTTCAACAGGAGAATATTACCATTTTTGTGTCCGTTTATTTTTTTCCCTTCACTTTCTTCATAATTCCTTCATTTTAGCTAATGTGGTTTATTTTAAATACTGTCAATAAATCAACTGTGACTTTTCTGTCTGGTTTCTCTGTTCTCTGATTCTGGTTCTTGATTTAGATTTGTTTGTTTCTCTACTGAACTTCTGGACTTCTCTGATCTTATGATCGTTTATTGGATGATGTTTATTGGATTTACTATTTGGATTCCCAGACAGAATCAGTTCTTTCAGGTGTGAGGGGTTTGATCTTAGTGCTGAAGTCAGAGCAGCACAACCTTCATCTGTGACATCACAATCAATCAACCTGCAGAGAACAATGACACACTCTTCACTCTCTCAGTTCACAACACACACATCAGTTTAACAGAGATTTGGTGGGGTGGGGGTAAGATCCCCCATTAGCACATTGTACCCAAGTCCATCCCTGTTTACTCACCATTGTGTTGTTCTAAATCTATATGACTTTCTTCAGTGGAACAAAAAAGGAGATGTTAGGCAGAATAACAGCCTCAGTCACAATTCACATTCATTGTATGGACAAAAAGATGCAAAGAAAGTGGATGGTCACTAAATATTCTCTCATCATTTACTCACCATCATGCCATCCCAGATGTGTATGACCTTCTTTGTTCTTCAGAACACAAATAAAGATTTTTAGAAGAATATTTCAGCTCTGTAGGACCATAAAATGAGAGTAAACAGGTGCCAAATCTTTGAAGCTCCAAAAAGAACATAAAGCCGTCATAAAATTCTGTTCGACTCCAGTGGCTTCATTAATATCTTCTGGAGTGAAATGCTGTGTGTGTAAGAAATAGATCATATTTAAAACTTTTTTCTAAAAATGTTTGCTTCCGGCCAGCTGTGGTATGCACGTTCACGAGAGGATCGAGTTCAAGCTTCCACTCACGTGATATAAGCAGATTGGCATGTCGATATCGTTGGATCTCTCGGCTGGTCTGAAATTGGCAGAGCAAAACATTTTCACAGCACACCCTCAATATTTTGAGTGACTCAATGTGTGTTTTGAGTTCAGGATCATTGATATTGAATCTGTGAAAAGTTAGTCTTTCCTCTTGCGATGATACCCGCAGATGTAATCTAATGTTTTTCAGTAGGTTGAGGATCAGCACACACAAGCAACATTTAAAAAAAAGAAACAGATACAAATCTATAGTAAAACCCAATTCAGCATCTGTACAACATTTCTCCTCTGTTGTAAACAACATAGCGCGTCTGTATTTTAAATATTTCATGTGTCAGTTCTTGAACTTTCCAACTCACTTACGTCACTTGAGAGTCTTTGTGTATTCGACCCTCGTGAGCAAGCTGGGCGGAAATTTTATTTAACAGTTTAACAGTTATAAATATGATCTTTCTTAAACACCTAGCATTTCGCCTCAGAATACATTAATCCATCCACTGGAGTGGATTTTATTCTGACTTTATGTGCTTTTTGTAGCTTCAAAGGTCTGATCACCATTCACTTACATTGTTCTGACCTAGAGAGCTGAAATATTCTTCTAAAAATCTCCACTTGTGTTCTGCAGAAGAAAGTAAGTCATACACATCTGGGATGGCATGAGGGTGAGTAAATGATGAGAGAACGTCTCGGTTACTGTCATAACCTCTGTTCCCTGAATGGATGTGTTCCCCAGACGTTGTGTTGATGTAGTGATACTAGGGTTCGCTCTTGGGAGCCCAATCCACCTTCAAATCTTTGAGAAAAGGCCAATGAGAAATTGGGCAAATTTCATTTTTTGGATGAACTATCCCTTTAAATAATATTCTGCTAACATTAAGCTCAATCAACAGCATTTGTGGCATTATGTTGATTAACACAAAAATCTATTTTGACTTGTCCCTCTTTTTCTTAAAAAAAAACCCCCCTCAAACAAACACAAAAACATCGCAGTTACAGTGAGGCATTTACAATGGAAGTGAATGGGAGCCAATTTTTAGATGCTTTAAATCCAGAAATGTGAAGCTTATAATTTTATAAAAGCACTTACATTCATTCTTCTGTTAAAACTTGTGTATTATTTAAGCTGTAAAGTTGTTTAAATCTTAATTTTTACATTGACATGGTAACAAAGTTGTAAAATTGGCAATACCTTTAAGTAGAGCACAAACGTAACACTAAAATCATGTTTACACTCATATCCTTTAAATCTTGTGGCTATACTTTTAAAACAGTGAGTATTTTAATGTTCAAAAATTGGCCCCAATGTGAATGATGAAATTTTTATTAAAGGGGACGAGTCAAATTAAATTTGTGCGGTAATTATCATTATGTGATAACCACTGTCGACTGAGCTCAACTTAAATTGAACCCAGAATATTTTTTAAAGTTTAATTCAGTAAATAAATCTTATTGTTATCAAGTGTTTTGTCTTGTTTTCCATTTAAAATTCTCTAAAGATTCTTAAAACTACACATATGCAACACGCATATGCATAACATGCACTTTAACATGCAAGCTAGCAGCACAGATGTGTACAGACGTGAACCATTATGTTTTTTTCCCCCCACGCTGCGCCTCCCCTGGGGCTCTCTGGTGCTCCCCAGGGGAGGCGCGCCTCACCAGTTGAAAACCTCTGGCACAAGGCAAACCCTTGCATCTCTAGATGCAGACTTGACATTTTTTAGGATCCTAGCCCACACCCCTCCTCCAATGTCAATTTTAGATCTTTCTCCCATAATCTTTTGAGAGAATTCAAAGTTTCATACCCCAGATTCTGGATTAGCAGGGAATAATACAATACTGCCTCATGACCCTTCCCAAAGGGAGCAATCACCTCTCTCAAAGTATCTGCCACACTAGGGGGGTGCCTGCCACTCCCAAAAACAGTGCAGAGTAGGTGGCGCAGCTGTAAAATATTTAGATCTGGAAATGCCAAAATCTTGAACCAAATTTTCAAAAGGTCTCAATACTCCACCCTCATATAGGTCACCGAGTGTATTAACCCCCCTCACAATCCATTCTGACCAACAGAAAGGGCACTTATTAATCCATAGTTTAGGGTTCAGCCATATCCTCGACTCTACGTTTAAATAAATATCTGAATTAAACACTCTAGACACTTTTGTCCATATCGAGTGTAAACGCAAAATAACGGAGTGTAACTTAACTTCTCCGGTTAGTTTGATCGAAAGACTTTGCAGTGGCGAAATACGGGCAAGAACTTCCTTTTTAATACAAAACCAGGGAGGGGCTCTCTCAGGTGGAAGTGACCAATGAGCCAAATGTCTGAGACCGAATGCATAATAATAAAAAAAATCTTGGGTAGGTCTAGCCCACCTTTGTCAATTGGCCTATATAATTTATTGAAATGTAGTCTGGGATGTTTACCATTCCAAATGAAGGACTTCACTATGCTATCAAATTGCTTGAAATAAGAGAGGGGGACATCTACATGGAGAGAATGTAGCAAGTAGTTGAATTTTGGAATACAATTAATTTGAATAACATTAACCTTCCCAATCATCAATAAATGTAATGAAGCCCACCTGTCCACTTCATTCGAAAATGTTTTTATTAAGGGATCAAAATTAACTCTAACTAAATCAGACAAATTTGCTGGGAATAAAATTCCCAAATACTTAATGCCCAGTTTGGGCCACTGGAAGCGCTCAGCTGAAAAGCTGTTACTGGACAGTACGCTGTCAAAGCCAAAGCTTCTGATTTAGAGCAATTGACTTTGTATCCTGAAAACTTGGAAAAGGTATTAATAAATCTGTGGAGGCAAGGCATAGATCTAGTGGGGTCAGAGACAAATACTAAAATATCATCTGCGTAAAGCAAAAGCTTATGCGCCGCACCGCCCACACCTGGAAAATCCTCCTCCTTTCTTATCGCGGCTGCTAATGGTTCCAGGGCAAGACAGAACAATAATGGGGAAAGAGGACAACCCTGGCGGGTAACCCTATCCAGAGTAAAATAATCTGAAATGAATCCATTTGTTTTTACCGCTGCTACAGGGTTTCTATAAAGTAGCTTAATCCAAACAATAAAAGTACTCCCGAACCCATACTGAAGGGTGAGGGTCGAAATCCCTTGTCTCTTCAGATATATCAATACATATATATATCCTTTTATATCAATATCTATCTATATTCTGTTGCTTAACTTCTTTAATAAAATGATGAATTAACTATATGCATGATCACATAATCAATTTTATTTTTCTTATGCATAACTGAAATATACGCTGAATCATATGTGTGTTAAGAGTTAATTTTTGATTTCATGCACATTCCTTGAAGCCTCTCTCTCTGTTCTGCACGGAGGCTGACTTGAAGGTCGTCTTGGGAATAAGCTTGAGATGAGACACCAGGGAGAATGTTAAACATATGTTCCAGATGTATTCTGTGGTTGATTTTTACCTGTCCATGACTAATTATATGATTTAAAATCCTATGTGATAGCACTTGAATAAGTAGAAGTGTAAATTTTCTCTTATTATTTCTTTCCTCTCCTTTGCCTGAGGGGTGAATATTTCTTATCTCACTGTTTTGGTTAAAATGACCTGATAAATGTGTGCTCTGGTTCCCTTGTGCGCAGAGAAACACTGTCGTTCGTCAATGTTTCGTGTGTGCGTATTGACCTTCTACCCAGGTTTTGAACCCAGGGAGACACAGCAGGCAGACTCGAAGACGCCGAGACCATCTGCGAGGTCACTTCAGATGTAAATCTCGGGCCAGGACGACAATTGCGCTGATTAATGTTGATGTGCTATAGCTATCTATATGTTGTGACTTTATGCTCTGTTAGCCAATCAGGAGTGAAATAATAGAATGTACTCCTTGCAAATGGTATAATTGATGTAAGATTTTGTGTAATGTATGATTTGGCTTTCGATCTCCTCGTGAGACTTTGCCTCTGGCTCTACCAATTTCACTGCAAACTATTCTTCAGTAAATTTTGGATTCTTTGATTGAACTTCTTGACTCCTGGTTTTTCTTTCTCCTTATCTGATCCGGGTCATAACTGTTATACCCCTAACAGTTTGGTGGAGGATTTAGCGGGCAATCACTCCGTGGTGACATCTCTGGCAAATCAGCAAACAAGGTAGGAAGCTTTTTATTAATTGTTAGGGCTGTCTGACTGGAAGAGATTTTGAAGGGGAGCGGGAGAGCTTCACTCCGACGAGGCGTGTGAAGAGTAATTTAATTATACTATTGAGAGTATAAGAAGTCGCTGAGAGAGCTGTTTAAGGGGCAACAGCAAACAGCGCAAGTGAAACGTGCTCTGTGAGGGGGCCCAGGTGGGCATGGGTGAAGCACCACCCCGGCAGAGTGCGTCCCTGGACGAGAGGTCCAGTGGCACCGTAAACCTGCTCAGTCTCTTCCAACTCAGATAGGGGTACCCCGAGCTTAGTGAATCAGGCAGTTAGGGATTCAGATATTAGTTATAAAATAAAATAAAATACAATAGGGATTGTTTTGCCAGGGATGCATCAGGAGCGGTCCCAAGTAAGTAAATAAATGGTGACCCTAATTGGTATGGATCAGTATATGTGACCAGGATGTTTGTGAAGAATACTTTGTGGTGAAATTGTGTAGAAATCCAGGACTGTTGCTGTTATAGTTAATTTATCCGCGTAAAATATTTGCTGCTAAAATCTTTTCGGTAGTGATTTTCAACTGTGACCAAGAAAAATGTCTGATAAAGGGAATTTTCTGAGTAGTTCTGACCAAAACGAGCAGGGCACACGCTGTAAACAGCTCTGCTCTGACGAGCTCAAATCGAAGAAATGTGCATGAAATCAAAAAGTTAACCCTTAGCGGACTGGACAAT
This sequence comes from Xyrauchen texanus, assembly GCF_025860055.1. Taxonomy (NCBI): domain Eukaryota; kingdom Metazoa; phylum Chordata; class Actinopteri; order Cypriniformes; family Catostomidae; genus Xyrauchen; species Xyrauchen texanus. The sequence goes on from NC_068285.1 coordinate 8,947,689, forward strand.
GTTTATTCTTGGGCTGTTCTTTTCTGAGAGGGAGCAGCTGTTGAATGGACATGTGTCAGATCATAACTCCTTTTATATCAAAGTGATGAGTAAGAATATTTAGATTATAAAAGGAGTGATCACTTTAAAGCGATTGAATTGTATTTGGGAAATCACATTATCTGGACAAACAATAAAGCTTTGAGTGTATTGCGTTAAACTGAAGTCAAATAAGTTATTGAATTTTAAACCAAGGGTGTATTTAAGATAAGTGTTGTTATATTTAGGCTGCAGAACAAAAAAGACGCTGATAGGGCCAAATATTTATCCGTGTTTGCCTATTCATGGATTTGTAAACTGGGTGGTGTACCCTTAAACCATGAAAAGGCAATTCCAAATATGATGGACGGATGGTCTAGTTTGATTGCCCAGCGTGGCAAAAATTATTGGGCAGGAAGTCGGCTGTGATTTGTGTAGTTTGAGTAAGGGTTTTGAGGCTGTTTGTGAAAAAGCAGAAAGTGCTGTGAAAGATTAGACAGTTCTCCGTCCTCCCTTGGCCCCCACCTTCCCTTCTCAGACTGATCAGGCAGCGGCTGCTTTCAGCGCTGTTGATCATACTGATAATCAGAACGATGGGCCATATGCTGAGGCGCGCAGATTGTTGAATGTGGCTGTTTCACGCCCCCCACCTTATGACATTTCAGAGATTCCTGCCGTGCAAGCAAAGCAGATTAAGCAAAAACCGGGGGCCAGAAATCTTAACTTGTCCCCCAGAGAAATGTCTAAACCCATTGAGACGGCATTCGCCGCCCCAATCCGACATCAGGATAGGGGAGGATTGAATGCTGAGATGGGGGCTGGCTGTGAGGATGGTCAATGGGTCAGACTCACAGCTGCTGAGAAGAACAGTTTGCTTGCAGGGTTGGAACCGTTTAAGTTGTATAACCCAAACAAAATTCTATGGGACAGGCTAGAGGCCGTTGCTAGGCAACAGAATCTGGGGATGGCAGATATACAGTCTTTGGTTGAGGGTTTGGTTCCCCCCAGCAAATTAAGGGCGGTTCAGATTGCTCCTTTCCACCCCAGAGTCCCCACAGATTGGCCTGAGTTTTGTGAAGCTTACTCAGATTACAAGATACGCGTGAAAGATATTTTGGGTCGGGGGTCTTTTCCCTGGACCAGTGTAACACAGATTAAACAGAGGGCTGGCTGAAAACCCCTTAGAATACATTGAGCTTTCAGCATAGCCTATGAAACGTACTGTGCTGCAAACAACAACATAGAAGATCTTGATTCTGCCATAGTGATAGAATCCGCTACAGGCGGATTGAATAAACAATACCGAGACATGTTGTTGAACAGTGCCATTGACATTAGATATTGGGAGGATTTGCTTCGTTGGTGCTCTGTAAGCTGGAGCCGTTTGCAAACACGTGAGGATGATGTTAATGTGGGTAAAGTATCTGCTGTGTCAGTTGAAGTGGAAATGAGCCCCCGCCATAACATAACCTGCTATAATTGTGGCGAAAAAGGTCATACCTCTAGAGATTGTACCAAGCCTGTTGACAGATGCAGGAATTGTAACAGAGAGGGCCACATTGCTAGACATTGTCGAAGTCCATCCATCCATCCATCCATCTTCAACCGCTTATCCGAAGTCGGGTCGCCATTGTCGAAGTGGTAAACAAAAAAAAAATCACAGAAATGAGAAAAAGGAAGGTCTTAAAAATGATGTTTTTGTCAACAGTGATGCTCCGAAGTTTAACTCTCTGACTACAGCTGAACTCAAAAAGCTGAGACAGGTGATAGGTGACGAATAGGGGTCAGCGGCCTCCGGTTCATGTAATTATGCAGACACCCGCCCATTCATACATGCGTTGTTAGGAGGCCGGCAATGCCTTATTTTGATTGACACGGGCGCGACTGTATCAATTACAGATCTCGATCTTGAGATCACTTCTGAAACTTTGTATATAGAAGGTTTAAATGGCACAAATGTATTTCATAAATCTGTTCCTGTCCCTCTAACCCTTTCTAACTCTGAAACTGTATATTGGACTGAATTTTGGGTGGGAGAAAATACTGTGGGTACTTTAATCGGTGTTGACATTCTGAAAGAACTCGAGGCTGATGTTTTGCTTTCTCAAGATAAGCTAGTGCTTGGCTGCAATGAAACAATTCGCTTATCTCAGAGTGGCCCCCACCATGAGCGAAAATGTGCAGTGGCAGGATCTGTTAGTCTAACTGAGACTCGCTCTGAGTGGAAGTTTATAATTTCCAAATTCCCTGATGTATGGGCCAAAGATAAATATGATTGTGGTTTAGCACAGATTCAGCCACTGAGCATCCCGGGCCCTTTGCATGAGGCTAAAAGACAATATCCTTTGAAAAATGAGGCTCGGGAGGGTGCTGAAACTGTTGTTGATGAGTTATGCAAACGGGGAATTGTGATCCCCTGTGCTTCCCCCACTAACTCTCCTATGTGGCCTGTCAAAAAGCCAGATGGGAGCTGGCGTTTGACCATTGATTACACTTCTCTGAATTCAGTGTCTGAGAAAATGCACCCTCTGGTGGCCAACCCCACAACTATCCTACACGAGATAGGATCTGAACATTGTCTTTTTACTGCTTTAGACATTTCTAATGGTTTTTGGACTTGTCCCCTAGCCAAGGAGGATCAAGGCAGATTTTCTTTCACCAGCAGGGGTCGCCAATGGACATGGAGTCGTTTGCCACAAGGTTTCTGCAACTCACCCACACTGTTTCATCAGGTACTAGCATCCTTCATCGATCCGGTAAGAAAACAAATTGAGTGTGACGGATCTGTTGTCCTACAATATGTGGATGACATTTTAATTGCTAGTCCAACCAAGTTCAAACATTTGACTGCTGTACAGACTGTTTTGAATGCCCTCCAAAACGGGGGATTCAAGGTTAACTTGAAGAAAGCACAGCTAGCACTGCCTGAAGTGACTTATTTGGGGCAAATTGTGGGTGTGCACGGCAGACGCATCACTCCTGAACGAGTTAAAGCTATCATTGAACTTCCAAAACCAAACACGGTCACTGGTCTAAGGCAAGTAATGGGTCTTTTGAATTATTGCCGCCAGTATGTTTCTGAATACACTGAACTTTCTAAACCACTCACAGAGGCGCTGAAAGGAGGAAAACCTGGATCGGAGCTGATCGACTGGACTGAGGAGATGGAGGAGGCGTTTGTGAGTATCAAAGAAACTCTTGCTTCCTCCCCAGCATTACGTCATGCCGATGCCAGCAGGCCGTTCCATCTATGGACATGGGTGGGAACTCGATCCTATTCAGCGGCCCTGGGTCAAAGGGTTCCAGGAAGAAACTCCTATGGGATGGTAGGCTATTACTCAGCTCCTATTCCTGTTTCAATGGCAGGACAGCATCCGTGCCTGTTGATATGCGACTGTGCAGAATGGGCTGTAAAGATTACAGAGGACATTGTGACTCATCAGAAGGTGATACTGCACACTAGACACCAGATTTTGAAACTGTTAACAAACACTCGTTTAGGCTCTATCTCTAATCAAAGACGAGCTAAATGGGAGACCACTCTCTTGAGTAAAAATGTGGATATAAATATTGACATAGAAACTGCTATCAACCCTGCCTCCTTACTTCCAGAAGAAGGAACTGCACACAACTGTGCCCGACTGATCGAGACAGACAGTCAGAGCCCTCTTCAATCTGAACCACTTTCTGATGCCATGAAGCTGTTCGTGGATGGTTCCAGCTTTCATGAACAGAGAAAACGCTTCACTGGCTGGGCTGTTGTAAATGAACATGGTGAAACTGTTGACTGTGGTTCTCTTTCAGGAGGAGGGGCTCAAGTGGCCGAGCTGATTGCATTGACACGAGCATTGCAGTATGGCCAGGGGAAACGAGTTAATGTTTACACTGACAGCCGTTATGCATATGGTGCTGTTCATGACTTCGGCCCTGTGTGGAGACGCAGAGGATTTCTAACCACTGCCGGTCTGCCGATCTCTCATCAACAGCAGGTAAAATAACTTATGAATGCCTGTGATCTTCCTGCAACAGGAGCAGTTATCAAAGTCACTGGACATGCAACGGACAATTCTCCTGAGGCCACAGGAAACCGAGCTGCTGACACAGCTGCCAGAGAGGCTGCAACACGGACTGAGACTTGCGTGAGTGTTATGGCTCTTGCTCCTCAGGAGAGTGAGACCCTCAGAGACATTTTTAAACTCTATGATAAAGACGACTCGGAAGAGATAGAACAATGGACGAAATTATGAGCTCAGAAGAATGCAGAAGGACTGTGGAAATTTAATAAGCGTTTTGTTTGTCCTGTTTCTGCTAGAACTGAACTAATGTCTTTGTATCATGGTTTGGCACATGCAGGTCCTGAAAAACTACATGCAATGATTTCCAAAACCTGGTGGTGGCCACGACTGAGGGCTTCTTGCAATGATTTTTGTAAGAGATGTCTAGTATGCCTTAAGGTTAATTCTTCTTCTAAGCTGAAAATTCCCTTAGGACATGCCCCTCGACCTCAAGGGCCGTGGACACACCTCCAAATTGATTTCATAGGTCCACTGCCCCCTAGTGGAGGTTTTACATACATTCTAATGATTGTTGATCTGTTTTCCAGATGGGTTGAGGCATTTCCACTGAGAAACTGCACCGCAGATGCAACCGCCAAGATTATGTTGAATGAAGTTTTCCCAAGATGGGGTTTGCCCTTACAAATTGATTCAGATCAGGGTACACATTTTACTGGTAAGGTGATGAAAAATGTCATGAAGTTGATGGAGGTGAGGCAACACTTTCACATTCCATTTAGGCCCCAATCTAGCGGATCTATTGAACGCACTAATCGTACGCTTAAAACTTCATTGAGAAAGAGATTGTTGGAGTGGGGGAAAGGGTGGCATGCGGCTGTCCCAGCGATTTTCTTAAGCATGAGAGCCAGCCCTAACAAGACTACACAGCTCAGCCCTTTTGAGGTAATGACAGGTCGCTACATGCGGCTGCCCTGGGATGCCCCCTTGCAACATGAGGGACCATCCGGGCCTTTGAAAGACGCTTTACAAAATTATCTGAAAGCTTTGGATGACAGTCTGCGAGACACACGGGTTAGTGTTAGCACACGACAAGCAGATCGAGATAATTTTGAGCAAAAAGACATGCCTGCTTTGCCTGAAATAGGTGACAATGTAATGTTACAGCGGGAGATAGTTTCCCCCTTAGGTCCGAAATTTGATGGGCCTTATCAGGTGGTATTGACCTCTAACACCTCTGTTCTACTGGACAGGGGTGTTTTGGGTACAGTATGGAGACATTGGTCACAGGTGAAACCACTTGAAAAGTGTAACAACTTACTACCTCGGGATCATTAAATGTCTGTCGTGTATGTTAAAATTTTAGAATTCTAGAACAAATGTTTTATCATTACAGATGGCTGAAACCGACGACATACTGAAGCTGCTAATTCTTCAAGAAGAAGTGCGTAGTGAGAGACGACTGAAAGTGAAACGAGCTTTCATCCGATTGGTACTTCCGTCTCGTTGGTATTTTTAATTCTGATCGCTTTATCATTTTTGATGTGGATTCAAATTTCAATTTGGACAGGGAGATTCCATGCATTTTCAACTCATTGGGATTGCGAGGAGATCGATAATCGTCCATCATGGGTACAATACCCATGTCTAAATTCAACTGAGGGTCTAAATTTAATTCGACTATGTACCAAAAGGTAAATGATCGTTGTTATCGTTTGGACGGAAATGAGACAGTGACCTATTGGCTTGGTCACTCCCCAAATTATCCCGATACTACCCTCATTATGCAGAAAGGTCGGTGGATGAGGAGTGGAGGCGTTGACCTGTTTGAAGGAGATTTCAGTTCAATGAGCTGGATCCCTGACCACATAGCTCGTGAAAACATGAGTGCATGCTCTATACTGAATGGATATGGTTAATCGATATTTGTTAAAATCTAGAAAAGGTGAGAGTAGAGCAGAACGAAGGAGGCGTCAGGTAGCAGATGTGAATGACTCCCACATGATTTTAGGTGGAAAAGCAGTGAAACTTCCGTTCTACCCAAGTGCTCCTGATCCTCGCCACATCATGTCATACTATCTTCCCAAAGCTAAGAATGAACTTGGTTACAACAAAGTAGTTAAAGATGTAGCCCTAAGCTATATATATAGCAATATTGTGATTAGAGAAGAACCTGGGTCTGATGAGTATCAAACCGCAATAAATGATAAGGATTTGATGAGATGGGGAGTGTTAGTCCCAACTAAATGCCACATGATCCGATGGGACACTAATAGGGCTTACGGTGCAGTCTGTGATAGGTTAGGACGGATAGATAAAACTGACAAGGACAAGTTCGATCTGAATGGCAGTAAAAATGGTTTGCCTGCTATTAATGCTTTGTCCCTCTCTTGGCCCAGGTACACTAGATTCGATGACCCTTGGAAGGAGACTGCACATGTTGAGCGTTGTTTAGGTAAAGAAATTCAAAAGTGGTTTGTTAAGATGTTTCCTCCTGGAGATGTTGATAAATGTAGAGAAATTTCTGAGAAGCTCACCGGTGTGAAGATGATGGAGATACCCTGGGAGGTGTGTAATGCTTCTTTTGTTAAGTCAGGTTACACTTGGGCTAGTTTTTCTGATGTGTTACACCAGTATGAGTTTGCTAGGAACCTTGCTAACAAAACTGTTTTCAACATGGATCACTTGCATGATTACCTTGAAGATAAATGTTATAGTCCTACATCGATGGCTTATAATGTGACAGCCTGGATGCATTTGCAAGTGTTTAAACTGAATATTGAAACGATGTACACTCGAGCAAAGACTAGTCTGGTACCTTTAAAGTATGAGGAGCTGTTGTGGGACAATTATAAATCATTTCAGGTGAGGATGTGGCCTCAGTTGTCCGATGTAGCTATTGGAGATGAGTGGTTTGACAGGGCAAAACAATTTAGACAATTTCTGAGTCCAATTCCTTCAGTACAGGAAATTAGAGATCTAGAGTCTAAGACTCCATCAAAGGACTGTGCTAAACACAGGTTGACACACCCCATGGGTCCTGCATGGCGTCCATTTGATAAGAGTAAGAAAGCTAACGAAGCAGAGCTGTCTCTTTGTGTTGCAGAGTTGAAGCAGAAGACTGAATATTTTCCTTGGTTGAAGGCGCAAACAGCTCGGCAGAAATTTATCACTGCATTTCTGGAACAGATAAAAACTAATGATCCATTTGCAGGTTATGAGTATTTGAATTCTGTATGGCTTAAATCTAAGGGCACTCCATGGTATACTGATTCAGAACCTCCGTCTGCTATAGCAGTAGCATTGGTTTTGGCTTTTTCGGTAGGAGCAATATTTACTGACATGACGGAAACAGTGGAGGAATATGTGGAGGAAGCCTGGGAGGAGTTTGTGGCTAGCGTCAGAGGATTTGGTCATGGGAGCTGTTAAATATGTGTTATATGCTTTCGGAGCTCTTTTGGGAGTGGGTGTCCTCTGCCTGTGTGTGTGGATGTGTGTTCGTTTCTGTTTTTCTTATGTATGCAGGTCTGCTTGCAGTAACTTGAACCCTTCCGAGGAGGAAAACCGACTGAGAAAACTGACGACACGCTTGGAAGAGAAACTTAAGAAGGATAACATCAATGCCCTGTTGTGAGTGGAAGGGGGGAGAGCCTTTGCGTGGGGACTGGGAATTTTTAGTATCCAGCATGTCCGCAATGAGGCGAAGAGACAAGTGTGACCCGTCAGGGAAGCATGCGTTACCACTCCACCTTCCTTAGTGACCTCACTTGGTAGACCAGACGTGGCGGTATTGGACCCCACATTGGTCTAAAACGGGGGACTGAAGGGTGAGGGTCGAAATCCCTTGTCTCTTCAGATATATCAATACATATATATATCCTTTTATATCAGTATCTATCTATATTCTGTTGCTTAACTTCTTTAATAAAATGATGAATTAACTATATGCATGATCACATAATCAATTTTATTTTTCTTATGCATAACTGAAATATACGCTGAATCATATGTGTGTTAAGAGTTAATTTTTGATTTCATGCACATTCCTTGAAGCCTCTCTCTCTGTTCTGCACGGAGGCTGACTTGAAGGTCGTCTTGGGAATAAGCTTGAGATGAGACACCAGGGAGAATGTTAAACATATGTTCCAGATGTATTCTGTGGTTGATTTTTACCTGTCCATGACTAATTATATGATTTAAAATCCTATGTGATAGCACTTGAATAAGTAGAAGTGTAAATTTTCTCTTATTATTTCTTTCCTCTCCTTTGCCTGTGCTCTGGTTCCCTTGTGCGCAGAGAAACACTGTCGTTCGTCAGTGTTTCGTGTGTGCGTATTGACCTTCTACCCAGGTTTTGAACCCAGGGAGACACAGCAGGCAGACTCGAAGATGCCCGAGACCATCTGCGAGGTCACTTCAGATGTAAATCTCGGGCCAGGACGACAATTGCGCTGATTAATGTTGATGTGCTATAGCTATCTATATGTTGTGACTTTATGCTCTGTTAGCCAATCAGGAGTGAAATAATAGAATGTACTCCTTGCAAATGGTATAATTGATGTAAGATTTTGTGTAATGTATGATTTGGCTTTCGATCTCCTCGTGAGACTTTGCCTCTGGCTCTACCAATTTCACTGCAAACTATTCTTCAGTAAATTTTGGATTCTTTGATTGAACTTCTTGACTCCTGGTTTTTCTTTCTCCTTATCTGATCCGGGTCATAACTGTTATACCCCTAACAATACATTTCCAAAATCTGAGATAATCCCATTCTACCATATCAAACACCTTTTCGGCATCAAGTGAGATGGCAGCAACCGGAGATTGATCATTCGCTACTGACCACATGATATTGATGAGACGCCTAATGTTATCAGAAGAGCTACAGCCTCGAATAAACCCCACCTGATCTATATGTATAAGTGATGTCATAACTTTACTTAATCGAATAGCCAGAATTTGTTAAATGTTTTTTACATCTAACTCGATCAGGGAAATTGGACGGAAAATTTTACACTCACTTGGATCTTTGTCCTTTTGAAGAATCAGACTGATCCAGGCTTGTGTCATGGTTGGTGGAAGATGTCCATTCTTTAATGATTCCATATAAACTCCTAGCAAAAGTGGAGCCAGTTCTGTAGCATAAGATCTAAAAAACTCAGCGGCAAAGCCATCTGGCCCCAGAATCAAGATAATTTTTTGCTCAATCGTTCCACAAAGTTTCTAATATCTTCATCAGAAGACGAAGATGTGGAACTATAGAGACCAATATAAAATTCTTCAAAAGCATGATTAATATCAATGGCTGAGGTAATAATTTCACCACCAGCAGATTTCACTGAGGGCAAGGTAGAAAAAGACTCTCTCTGCTTTATATATATCTTGCCAAAAGTTTTCCTGCTTTGTCCCCCGACTCAAAGTATGACTGTCTTGCCCTGAATAACTAAAACTCCACTTTCCGCGACAAAATAGTATTATATCTATTTTTCAATTGGGTAAATTATCTTAGGCCATCAGACGACATAAGTGCTTCAGCTCTGCCTCTGCACTTTAAATATTTCCTTCCAACTCCACGAGTTCTCGTGCTTTGGATTTTTTTTAATGAATGAGGCATCAACCCCTAAGAACCGCCTTAAGTGCCTTGTGAGCCATGCCCACAGAGGATACTGAGGACCAGTTGGTCTCCATAAAAACATTGATTTTTACATTTGTTGGAATTCAGGATTTTGCAAAAGGGATACATTAAGGTGCCAACTATATGATTTTTTTTTTCTCCATATGTGGCAACACCTTTAAACTCACCATGTCATGATTTGAGACTAAAAATGTTTCCTATTGAGCAATCAAACATAGATGAAATGAGGGATTTGGATATTTAAAAAAAATCTATTCTAGAATAAATCTTGTGGACTAATGAAAAAAAAATATTTTGTCCCTACCAGATTTGTTTAAAAGTCTCCAAATATCTATAAGACCAAGATTTGTCAATGTTGCTCTAGGGGGCTTACACCCTTTTGCTTCACTATGATCAAGGACTGAATTCATCAGAAGATATATCATGAGGGGTGCAGGGCCTTGCAACATTGCCTTCAAGATCTATAAAAAAGCCTTGATCATCAGAATTAGGTTTGTAAATATTAGCCAAAATTAGACTTTCCCCCTGAATTTCTGCTAAAACAATAATTACTCTCCCTAATTTATCTTTAAACTGTTTGAGACATTTGAATTGTACATGTTTATTTACCAATATAATGACTCCCTTGCTCTTATTTGAGCCAGCACTAAAGAAAATATGTCCACTCCATATCTTCCCAGATTTTTCAGCTTTCTGCGGGGAAAGATGCGTTTATTGAAGAAACACTATATCATATTTCTTACGTTTAAGAAAATAAATAACCTTCCTTCTTTTTATGGGGTGCCCCAAGCAATTCACATTCCATGTGGAGAGAGACAATCCACTCATGTTAACATTTAACATTTTGATATAATAGAAAAAATAAATTGTGTGCCAAAAACAAAATTATGAAGACCACATTTCAACATTATTGCAACAATAAAACCCTGAACTTCCCCCCGAACAAAACAAACAGAATAAATAAAAATGTACTCATTAACCCCGCGCACGACAGTGCCAACCGGCGTCGATCTCTCTAAACTCAAAGAGTCCATGTACTCCTACGAGAGCCCCTGCAACAGCTTTGTCATCAGATTGCTCAATTTTGCCTCACATATTTGTAAGGCAAAATTACATAACATAAAATATTTTGTAAAACAAACCCCAGCCAATAGGCAGAATAAACAAAGAACGTGTAGACTCATTCACAGAACTCTCTCGAAGGTGTTCCTTCACAAAACAAATTCCTGCCGATATAAAGCTGTTCAGTTTCCTCGGACAGACAAATGAATCTTCAGTGAGCCAGCTGATGAGTGCAGCAGATGACGTAATCATTCCAATGTCCTGCGAAAATACTCCACAAATCATACTCCACCCAACAGGAGGCATAAGCACAAGGAACTAACAGATTCCTGAAGCAGTGTTATTTAACAAAACAAGCTCCAAATGCTAGGCAGAACCAGCACAAAAGGAAACAAAACACGCATGTTCCTCGGATGGTCAAGAGTCAATTCACTCTGAGGCACATATAAGTATATACCATGACTTACACAGCCTGTCAACTTTATAAAAGACATCCTTTGTGTAGGCATGTAGATATTTTGTGGTCATCCGTAGTGTCTATTCTCAATCTGGCCGGGAACTTCATTGTAAAAGTGATCTTCTGTCAATGCAAAAGTTTCTTTAAGGAAAAGTGTTAATCCACAAAACAAAACAAACTCCAGCCACTCGGCAGAGACAATGCAAAAAGAAACAAAAATGGCACACAGCTTCTTCCGAAAGACAGAGTAAGTACAGCGAGTTGATCCACTCACAAGAGAAATACCCAATGGTTACTCACCCATTGTTTCTATAAAAGACATTGCCTGATAGGGGCATGTAAATACTTTGCGACCGTCCTTCGCATCAATTCTCAGTCTGGCCGGAAACATCAGTGCAAAAGTGATCTTACGTTGATGCAAGAGTTTCTTGCATTCCTTGAACCGATCGCGTTTCTCTCTTTTCGAGTTTGCAAAGTCCGGGAACAAGCAAATATTGTGATTCTTCCAAGAAAACTTTTCCTTTGCTCCTTGTCTGGTGCAACACGAGATCTTTATCGGATGATCTCAGAAATCTGGCCAGGATTGATCGCGGTCTGTTACCCTCAGCAGATCTGCGAGCCGGGACTCTGTGAGCCCGCTCGATTTCCAGTTTATGGCCTGTTATATCAAGCAGACTCGGCAAGAGCTCGTCCAGAAATTTCACCATATCTCTGCCTTCTTCTTGCTCAGGAATTCCAATAATCTGTAAATTGTTCCTTCGGCTCCGATCTTCCAATTTTTCCCACATTTTTTCCATGTATAACTTGGTCGCGGGCAGATTAGTGCATAATTCCCTTTCCGATGACTCCAAATAATCAATCTATATCTCAACATCTGCCAGTCTTGTGACTAACTCAGAGAATTTGTTTTTCCATTGCTGTAATCGATTGACGTATTGCAGCGAGATCCTCCAAGTCAGCAACAACCTTCATCAGCATCACTGACATATTGGACAGTTGACGCTGGATTTCTTGTCCCGCTGCGCCATCCAAATTGAGTCCCCGGTCCACAGGCCTGTATGGGCTTTCATCTTGAACACATAAGTGTCTTTTAATGTCTCCAGAGCCCGAGGACTTTGCCATGTTTATCAGCAAATGTGTAACTGGGTGTATAGGATTTCACCAGATTATATCATGAAAATAATTAAATATATTAGCAAATTGCACAGAGCTGTATCTCACACGTCTGCCTTTCGCATGCTATCACGTGGGACTCCACATTCTGTCCTTGTTGTGAAAAACCTGAGCTCCTGAAATAATCATGAATAGACTGAAGTATTAGATACTTTTTAAAAGTTAGTCTACTGTATTCTGATTTCATGATTTAGAGACATATTAATTTTCTGTGAAAGGATTTTATATTGTGTGTAGCTTGTTTCTTACGGAAACAGCGTAATTGCAATGGAAGATACGCAACAATGTTTGAATGAGGTATTTTTGAAGCGGTTCATTATGCCGGTGTTCAGCGTGTTCAATTCAGCCAGTTCAAGCGGAGAATTAATGTATTATATGAATCCATGTCTAATATCTTCTTCTATATAAAAATTCTCAAGATGTTTCTTCTTCTGTTTATATTTTGCAGTATAGTTTTTTGCAGAATAGTTTCTATCTCAACACATTTTTGTCAACAGTATGCTTTACTAAATGTATTTAATTTTCATCATTATGTGCCATTTTCGTGTTGCAAAATGACAAAATAAAAAAACTTGCCTTTAAAAATGCTCTGACATGCAAGTTTATCTTCAGCGGAACACAAGCTCCACCTCTGCTTTATTTCATTACGACACTGCTTCTGTATTTACTTATATTGTATTTTTGTTTAATTCCTTCATATTTTGCGATGTACATCAAATAAAGCTGTTTGGAAAGTTTGTAATGTGTCCGGACTATTAGCTGTTTTCTTCCTCTCCTCTATCGTGCACTCTAACTGAAGAGCTCCTCTTGCATGTCATCATTAGAGTTTCATATGATCTCATGTTAAATGCAATAAAATGAGTATTCGACAATGACAATTTTTGACTATAACGTTGACTAATCATTTCAGCCCTATGTCAGAATATCAGATCATGTGACTCTCAGATGATATTTAGTTTACAGTGAGGATTCTCCAAATATAAGGGGGAGTAAATAACAGATTTAAATTTTTTTAGGGTAAATATAGGCCTCAATCTGAAAGTTAAAGCAACATTTTCTTCCATTATCTGAGAGAACTCTGTTTTTAATATGTTATTTTTTTCATTGTGGTTAAATCATTGATTATTTACTACAAAAGGAGAATGAAGGAGGATTTGAGAGTTTTGTGAAATCTTACACCAGTATCTCCAGTTTACATTCAGGATTCTTCAGTCCATCAGAGAGCAGCTTCACTCCTGAATCTCTTAGTTTATTCCCAGACATAATCAGTTCTTTCAGGTGTGAGGGGTTTGATCTCAGAGCTGAAGTCAGAGCAGCACAACCTTCATCTGTGACATCACAATAACTCAACCTGCAGAGAACAATGACACACTCTTTGCTCTCTCTGTTCATAACACACACATCAGTTCAACAGGAGAATATTACTATTTCTGTATCTGTTTAATATTTGTTTAATATTTATTTTATTTGTGTTTCAAATGTGTAAAGAAACATCAATCCAATATGATACAAAAATAGCTAAATATGAATCTAGCTAATACATAATCAACCATTTTACTGACGATGAAAAAGCTTTAATTAAATCAAAACAAAGATCAATACAATCAGATATATTTTTAAATATGTATTTCCTTCAATTTCTTCATAATTCCTTCATTTTAGCAAATGTGGTTTATTTTAAATTCTGTAAATGAATAAATTGTGACTTTTCTGTCTGGTTTCTCTGTTCTCTGATTCTGGTTCTTGATTTAAGTTTGTTTGTTTCTCTACTGAACTTCTGGACTTCTCTGATCTTATGATTGTTTATTGGATGATGTTTTTTGGATTTACAATTGGACAAGATCAGTTTCTACAGTATTTCCTAATAGCATGTGACACACATTGTTCACACATATCTCTACATTATTGTAAGAATTGTTGCAATTATGCAATATTTACAAATATTTTTGTCAGAATATCAGATCATGTGATTCTCAGATGATCTCCAGTTTACAGTGAGGATTCTCCAAAAATGAATGGGAGTAAATGACAGATTTGTCATTTTTGAGGGTAAAATTAGGACTCAATCTGATAAGTTCAAGCAACATTATCTTCCATTATCTGAGAGAACTCCGTTTTCAAATTTGTTTTTGTTTTTATGAAATTTTTTCCGTTGTTGTTAAACCATTGATTATTTATTACAGATGGAGAATAAAGGAGGATTTGAGAGTTTTGTGAATTCTTACTCCAGTTTCTCCAGTTTACAGTCAGGATTCTTCAGTACATCAGAGAGCAGCTTCACTCCTGAATCTCTTAGTTTATTCCATGACAGATTCAGTTCTTTCAGGTGTGAGGGGTTTGATGTCAGAGCTGAAGTCAGAGCAGCACAACCTTCATCTGTGACATCACAATCTCTCAACCTGCAGAGAACAATGACACACTCTTCACACACACAACAGGAGAATATTACCATTTCTGTGTCCGTTTTATTTTATTTTTTTCAAATTGACGTGTGTCTGTGTTTCAAATGTGTAAAGAAACACATCAGTTCAATATGATACAAAAATATCTAAAAATGAATCAAGCTAATATTTAATTAACCATCTTTACTGATGATGAAAAAAGCTTTAATTCAATTAAAACACACATTCATAAATCAGATATCTTTATAAATATCAGACACAAAATAATTTGTTTCTCCTTCTGTTGCTCTCTCCACGTTGTGTCAGAGAAGCGACACTAGGGGTCTCTCTTGAGCGCCGATATCCACCTCTGATCTATGAAAAAAGGCCAATGAGAAGTTAGCAGCCAGTATTTGCATATCCCGCCCCCGGACATACGGGTATTTAAGCGGCGCAAATACGGGAGTTCATTCAGAAAATTTCTTCGGAGCCGATGGTCGTGTCTGCAATTGCTGCGAGTTACACACCAGTTCCTGTCATTCCTCTGCTGCATGCTGTTGGACCTTACGGCGCACAACAGCGGCTTTCTCCCGTTTGCACGGCTGTGCATTCCTGTCCCTGGGCGCTTCAACAGCGCAAATTAAAGACCTCTCACAAGTTTTTTCATAAAAGAGTGATTTTATTTAAGAGTAATTTCCTCTAAAAGAGCAAAACACAGCGGCGTTGAACGTCCTTTTAAGGACGCGTCTTCATAAAGATGCCTTTCCGCCCCTGTGTTGTTTCTGGATGCGGTAGATTGCTCTCTGCTTCAGACAGCCACAGGCATTGTCTCGTATGTCTGGGTAGCGATCACACCGAGGCTGCGTTTGTGGATGGTTCATGTTCTCACTGCGAGAACATGACCATGACAACGTTGCGGTCGCGGCTCGCTTACAACCGTAAGCAAGCCACTCCAGCCGCCCCCCCACATTGCCCCTTCTTCCCACGGGATTGAGGACGATGCAGTTGGCGATGGAAGCGATTTGGGGATGGCAGGGGGTGCAGCTCCGCCGGGTACGCCCCCTCGGACCACCCGCACCCCAGCACGCTCGTTGACTCCTGTCCGTGCTCGAGGCAACGGCGACTCGCCTTACAGCCAGTCCGCCTACCCTCCTGCGATCGAAGCAGATGAGTTTGCCGCGGCATCGGAGGGTGCGGTATCTGATGCTGAGGACTCCCTGGGCTGCCGCTTTCGGGCCTGCATGCCCAGGCTGAGGCCGACGCACAGATGGCCGACATGCTTTCCCGGGCAGCCAACAGCGTGGGCTTGGATTGGAACCCTCCATCCTCCCCACAGCCATCACGGCTGAATGACTGGTTCCTGGGGTCTGGGCGCTGCTCACAGCCCCCCGGTCACGTTTTTCCCGGAAGTGCATGATGAGCTGACGTCTTCGTGGAGAGCACCCCTCTCCACTTGTCACACCGCCACCTGCTCATCTGCCCTCGCCACCCTCGACAGCGGAGCGCGCCACGGGTACACGGCGATTCCCCTGGTGGATAGGGCAGTTGCGCTCCATCTATGCCCCGGAAGCCCTACCACCTGGCGGGGCCGCCCTGTACTCCCTTCCCGGATCTGTAGAGCAACATCCTCGCTGACCGCGAAGGCCTACAGCGCCACCGGACGCGCCGCTTCCGCCCTGCATGCCATGGCTCTCCTGCAGCTCCACCAAGCCAAGGCACTGCGAAACATGCACGGGGGTGGCCCTGACCCCGACACGCTGCAGGAACTGCGCTCAGCGACCGACCTCGCCCTGAGAGCGACGAAGGTCACAGCGCAGGCGCTCGGCAGGCGATGGCCACGCTGATAGCGCACGCCCTCAGCCCCACGACTGTTCCCCGGCAGCAAGGTAAGTGCTTTGAGTTTATTCTCAGCACCAGAGCCTCGGGACGCCATGTTGCCTCCCGACGCTGCGTTACCTGCCGGGTACGTCCAAAATACTCGTCCCCTTGGTGCCCCTTGCACGGAGCTTAGAGGCGTGGCTTTCACTGCCCAGCCCGTCATGCTGGCTGTACCGGACCATTCGACTCGGTTACGCAATTCAGTTTGCCAGGCCTCCACCCCCCTTCGTGGGCGTTCATTTTTCCGCAGTGCGTGACGAACATGCCCAGTCCTTCGCGAAGAAATCGCCTCCCTTTTAGCCAAGGACGCGATAGAGGGTTTCTACAGCCCTTACTTCGTTGTACCCAAGAAAGGTGGTCCAGGAACGTCAGCAATGGCTGAACATGGTCGAGATGCGTGAAGCTGACAAGACTTGCTTCCTCAACGCCCCTGTCTCCCAGTTTGGCCTCTTCGGCGACACCGTCGAGGACTTCGCCCAGCAGTTCTCCACGGTGAAGAAACAGACGGAGGCCATTTCTCACATCATGCCTCGCCGCAAGCCTGCTGCCACGGCCCGTGCCCCGTCTGCTCGCCGAGGGCGTCCTCCCGCGGCCAGAAGACCTTCTGCTCCGCCTCAACCCGGGCCCAGCTCTCAGCCCCAGTGTCGAGCAAACCGCGGGAAGCGCACGCCCCCTGTCTCACAGACCCCCTCGAGGACCCGGAAGGCTCCCAGGCGCTCCTGAGACAACGCACCCAGAGTCCAAGACGTTATCTCTGGAGGTGGTAAGACCGCTCCGTCCCCCAGTGGAGGGCCGGGAGGAGAATCCTGTGTTTTTTCATTTGCCGCACCCCCCAACAGGGGCTGCGGTACCCAAATTCTCAATAAAAGAGCTATTTCCTTTGTCTCTGGGTCACATGGCCCGCAAATGCCATTCTCACGGCACTCTGCTTTCAGGCCTCAACAGTCCCGGCTTCCCGGAAGCGGTGTCCCCGCCCTCAGCCCCACGACTGTTCCCCGGCAGCAAGGTAAGTGCTTTGAGTTTATTCTCAGCACCAGAGCCTCGGGACGCCATGTTGCCTCCCGACGCCGCGTTACCTGTTCCGCACCGCTGCGAAGCCCCGCCGGGTATGTCCAAAATACTCGTCCCCTTGGTGCCCCTTGCACGGAGCTTAGAGGCATGGCTTTCACTGCCCAGCCCGTCATGCTGGCTGCACCGGACCATTCGACTCGGTTACGCAATTCAGTTTGCCAGGCCTCCGCCCCCCTTCGTGGGCGTTCATTTTTCCGCAGTGCGTGACGAACATGCCCAGTCCCTGCGCGAAGAAATCGCCTACCTTTTAGCCAAGGACGCGATAGAGGGTTTCTACAGCCCTTACTTCGTTGTACCCAAGAAAGGCGGCGGCTTACGACCGATCTTGGACCTGCGAGTTTTCAATCAGACCTTGTCCAAACTCCCGTTCAAAATGTTCACCTAGAAACAAATTCTATCTGGCGTCCGACATCTAGATTGGTTCGCAGCGGTAGACCTGAAGGACGCGTACTTCCACGTCTCGATTCGCCCTCGACATCGACCCTTGTGGTTTTTGTTTTTTTTCCCATTGTTGTTAAATCATTATTATTTGCTGCAGAAGAAGAATGAAGGAGGATTTGAGAGTTTTGTGAAATCTTACCTCAGTAGCTCCAGTTTACAGTGAGGATTCTTCAGTCCATCAGAGAGCTGCTTCACTCCTGAATCTCTTAAATTATTCCATGACAGAATCAGTTCTTTCAGGTGTGAGGGGTTTGATTTCAGAGCTGAAGTCAGAGCAGCACAACCTTCAACTGTGACACCACAACCAATCAACCTACAGAGAACAATAACACACTCTTCACTCTCAGTTCACAACACACACGTCAGTTCAACAGGAGAATATTCAAATTTCTGTGTTTAATGTTATTTTCAAATCTATGTGTATTTGTGTTTCAAATGTATAAAGAAATATAAATTCAATATGATACAAAATATCTAAATATGAATCTAGCTAATATTTAATCAACCATCTTTACTGATGACAAAAAAGCTTTAATTCAATCAAAACAAAGATTAATAAAATCATATATATTTTTAAATATCAGACACAACATAATTTGTTTTCTGTTTTCCCTTTTCTTCATGATTTTGGTTTCTTCATAATTCCTTCATTAAAACTAATGTGGTTTATTTTAAATACAGCAAATTAATTAACTGTGACTTTTCTGTCTGGTTTCTCTGTTCTCTGATTCTAGTTCTTGATTTAGATTTGTTTGTTTCTCTACTGAACTTCTGGACTACTCTGATCTTATGATCGTTTATTGGATGATGTTTTTTGGATTTACATTTGGACTAGATCAGTTTCTATAGTATTTCCTAATAACATGTGACACACATAGTTCACACATAACTCTATATTATTGAAGAACTGCTGCAATTATGCACCATTTAAAAATATTTCTGCCAAAATATCAGAGCATGTGACTCTCAGACGATCTTCGGTTTACAGCGAGGATTCTCCAAACATGAGGGGGAGTAAATTATAAATTTTTCATTTCCGAGAGTAAAATTAGGACTCAATCTGATATTGTGAAATCATTGATTATTTACTGCATAAGTAAATGAAGGATGATTTGAGAGTTTTGTGAAATTTTACTCCAGTATCTCCAGTTTACAGTGAGGATTCTTCAGTCCATCAGAGAGCAGCTTCACTCCTGAATCTCTTAGTTTATTATCAGACAGATTCAGTTCTTTCAGGTGTGAGGGGTTTGATCTCAGAGCTGAAGTCAGAGCAGCACAACCTTCATCTGTGACATCACAATCAATCAACCTGCAGAGAACAATGACATACTCTTCACTCTCTCAGTTCACAACACACACATCAGTTCAACAGCAGAATATACCATTTCTGTATCTGTTTAATATTTAAACATCTGTTTAAACATCTTTACTAGATTAATAAAATCAGATATATTTTTCAATATCAGACACAAAATAATTTGTTTTATGTTTTTCCTTCTCTTTCTTCATGATTTTGTTTTCTTCATAATTCCTTAATTAAAACTAATGTGGTTTATTTAAAATTCTGTAAATGAATCAATTGTGACTTTTCTGTCTGGTTTCTCTGTTCTCTGATTCTTTTGATTTGTTTGTTTCTCTACTGAACATCTGGACTTCTCTGATGTTATGATCATTGATTGGATTTTATTTACATTTGGACTAGATCAGTTTCTATAGTATTTCCTAATAACATGTGACACACATAGTTCACAGATAACTCTATATTATTGTAAGAATTGTTTCAATTATGCACCATTTAAAAATATCAGAATATCAGATCATGTAATTCTGAGATGATCTTAAGTATCTTTGGTTTAATCTCAGAGCTGCAGCAAGATAAAAAAAATGAGATATGAACTGACACCAGCTTCAATTAAAAATATAATTTACAGACAGTAAAAACCTACAAATAAACAAACTAGGTATATACATTTTCATATCATGATAATTTCTGGAGCATTTATAACTGTACATGTTCTTATCACGTATTTTATTGAATTACAAAACAGGTTGATAGATAAATAAACTTTATTGTTGTTCTTAATTACAAGATTGTGTTACTTGTTTTGTTCTTTTTAAATTAAAGGATCACAAAGAAATTCAAAGACATGGTGGCTTTCAAAAGTCTGAATATATCTAATTTATTACAGATTATTTTAATTGCATATGAAAAAGTAACAATAATGATAACATTTTTAGGGAAAAGTGTCACTGAAAAAGAAACATTTAAAATTTCCTTGGATTTGGTATGTCTTCTTATTACTGTAAGAGTTGGGAATGTTGATTATTGATGGAAATGCAACAGTGCATTCAGAAACATCTAAACAACTTAGTTATTAGGTTATCTACAAATATTCACAGTGTTTTGAAGTGTTCATTTGAAGTTGAACTTATTATTGAATATCAGCAAATGTCTAAAATATTAGTGAACAAAACAGCCCAAATCTTAAGCTGCCTTTTCACTGTCTGTGACATTCATGTCTGTCATTCGTATCCACCTAGTGGCGATCATGATGAACTGTCAGTTTACTCGCAATGTCTTTTAATCAAAGGGAGAATTAACGTTTTACCCAAGATAAGAATTATATTACTGTGAATGATTTTGTTGAGCAGATGGATGAATACAATTAAATACACGATTAATATTCACTTCAGTAGCTACTATTAATAGAATAATTTCTTTTGATACTGTTTTATTGTTATTATTAATATAATTAACAGCTACAACAACCATAAGTCGGCAAATAGAAATTCATAGATGTGATTTTTAATATGTACTTTATATTTTGCATGTGCAGAAATAAATGAAAAATGTACCCATTAAATCGCACATTTAGGCCTACTGTAATTACTAAACTTTTTGTCATATAAAAGTAACATAAACAATAATATATCTTCATCCCCGTTGAGACTAAATGATGATACTCGCTAATATGAATACAAATAATAAATAGCTATGCATATAGAACAAATGACTGCCAATCATTTTGGAGGGAACAGAGACAACATTAAAAATAATAAAATATAAATATAAAATTAATAATTTTTGACTTCTTTATCAATGTCCATTCCTTTTTACAAGTATCAAGTGTTTATGATAAAGTTAAACAAAAAAGTATTAATAATTCTCATCTCGCGCACATAGATTTGATTGGAATACATCACATCCGGTCGGGGTGTCGCATACAGTCTAGTCACTCAAGTTAAAAAATTAACACATGCAAAGCTCAAATCGGATCCGAAAATTCTGAATCCACAGATTGGTCATCATCCCATGTGACTCAGTGTTGCCAACTTAGCAACTTTGTCTCTAGATTTAGCGACTATTTGACTTTTTTGATTTAGCGACTAGCGACAATTTTAGCGATTTTTGTAGTCTGCCTTATTGATATTCCACATTTTAGACTTTGTCATTGCTCAATAATTTCAAAACCAAATAAATAAAATTAAATAGAAATATCCCACTGTCTGAATGTTTGATAAGTTCAATTAGAGATAGCTAAATGATTAGAAATTAAATACTAATTGTTAAATCATTAATTAAATAAAAAAAAAAAAAACACACATGGTTCAGCACCTTTAAAGAATTGCCGTAACTATTTACACCATTCATTTACATATTTAAATATGATGTTTTACGTAATAAATTACGTCATCACATGATTCAGTTTTGCGACATTACAGTGAGCCTTTAGCGACTTCCCATGACAAACAGTTGGCAACAATGCTCTCCATATTAAATGAATGACTTTCGGTTTATATAAGATCGTTTGTCGTGTGGAGTGAGAAGGTCGACTTTACAGTGTGAAAACGGAGAAAACACATAAAAATATACTGAACACTGTAATCTGATCTCTAAAGATTTTGAGAAATTGTTCACTTATCGGTTTATGATTATTGCTCAAATATTTGCAGTAGTGAACATAATAATGTCAAAATTAATTTGTCTCAAGCAGCCAGCAAGATAACATTTTATAAATTAAATGTTTGCATTAACTGTTGTGTTTTAACACATTCTGTCAACTTAAAAACATCAGAAAATAAATTGCCCATGACCAGCTATAGGATGTCGTTACAGAAGCCTGTTATGAAGTATTGTTAAAAGCAGTTTGCTGCAGTTTTTAAAGATTGTGCCCACTCATTAAAATATTTTGCATACCTTTTTCTGAACAGCTATAATTCCCTATCACTTCAGCTGCTGTCTGTCTGTCTGGCCATGAAAAAGTTTCCACACCTGATAGTGACCAGGTGACACACACACTTTTTGGGGCTCCCAGAATTCATGCCACGTTGAAAATACAGTCATTACAGAGGAACAATTTTAAAAGCAATTCACTCATGACACTGCCTTCAAAATGCTGTTTCTTGATTCTTTAAATCTTTCAGTAATTCTCTCACCTCTGCCACCTCATGTCTCTTCAGTGATTGCTGGTTCCTGTTAGAATCTAATTGAAGACACTTTTCTGATCTGAAGACACTCTTGTCAGTCCTGACCCCCAATTACATTCAATTTCCCATCAAGTCATTACACAATAACCAGACCTCTATAATCTCAAATGAACCTCACAAAAACTCTTTGGTGTTAGTGTAGTAAGCACTGTGAATGTTCAGCTACCTGTCCTGATCAGTGATGTCACTAGTGTGATTTTCCTCCTTTGTAGCCTAAATGTGATGATGTTTTAACATTGTTGGGATTATTGTGAGAGTTACTTACTTAACTGATCTGGATTCTTTAATCACAGGCAGCAGATACTGAAGAACTTCATCTGCTTTATTTTGTGCTCCAATAAACTGTTTCAGATCAAACTCATCCATCTTCTGCTCTGAGGTCAACAACACAAACACTACAGCTGACCACTGTGAAGAGGAAAGTTTTTTTCCTTTTATATTTCCAGATTTCAGATAATCTTGGATCTCCTTCACAAGTGAATCATCACCCAGTTCATTCAGACACCGAAACAGATTGATGGATTTCTCTGGAGAGTGAATCTCCCTGATCTTCTGCTTGATGTATTTCACTGTTTTCTTTTTGTTGTAGGAGCAGCTTCCTGTCTGTGTCGGTAGGTCTTGTAAGAGAGTGTGATTGGACTCCAATGAGAGACCCAGAAAGAAACCAAGAAAAAGGTCCAGATGTCCATTCTTACTATTTAAAGTCTCATCCACAGCTCTCTGATGCAGGTCAAACATAGAAACCTGTTTTGATGGATTATGTTTCATAAACTTAAAGATTTTAGAGAACAGTTTTTGTTCAGTGATTTGTTTAAACACATTCTTGTTGTTGTTTGTAAAGGAAAGGTGCACATATAGAGCTGCTAGATGTTCCTGAATGCTCAGATGAACAAAGCAGAACACTTTCCCCTGATACAACCCAAACTCCTCTCTGAAGATCTGAGTGCACAATCCTGAGTACACTGATGCTTCTGTCACATCAATGTCACACTCTCTCAAGTCTTCCTCATAGAAGATCAGATTGCCTTTCACAAGCTGCTCAAAAGCCAGTTTCCCCAGTTTGAGGATCATGTCTCTGTCTTTAGTTTTCTTCTCATAGTCCTTGTCATGTTTGATGTTTGTCTGAATGATCAAGAAGTGTGTGTACATTTGAGTGAGTGTCTTGGGGATCTCTCCTCTCTCTGCTTCACTCAACATTGTCTCTAGAACAGTGGCTGAAATCCAGCAGAACACTGGGATGTGACACATGATGAAGAGGCTCCTTGATGACTTCAGGTGTGTGATGATTCTGTTGGCCAGACTCTGATCTCTGATTCTCTTCCTGAAGTATTCCTCCTTCTGTGGGTCATTGAAGCCTCGTACCTCTGTCACTCGATCAACACACTCATAGGGGATGAGATCAGCTGCTGCTGGTCTGGAGGTGATCCAGATGAGAGAAGAGGGAAGCAGATTCCCCTTGATGAGGTTTGTCAGCAGCACATCCACTGAGACTGATTCAGTGACATCACACAATCTCACATTGCTCTGATAATCCAGAGACAGACGACACTCATCCAAACCATCAAAGATGAAGAGAACTTTAAATTCATCTCTGGATATTTCCATTTCTTTTGTTTCAGTGAAGAAAACCTGAAGAAGATCTGAAAGACTGAGTTTTTTGTCCTTCATCAAATTGAGTTCTCTGAAAGGAAGTGGAAATATGAGCTGGATGTCCTGATTGGCTTTCCCTTCAGCCCAGTCCACAATGAACTTCTGCACAGAGACGGTTTTTCCAATGCCAGCGACTCCCTTTGTCAGCACAGTTCTGATGGGTTTGTCTTGTCCAGGTAAAGGTTTGAAGATGTCATTGCATTTGATTGGTGTGTCCTCTGTTGTTGCTCTTCTGGATTGTGTCTCAATCTGTCTCACCTCATGTTCATTATTGATCTCTCCTCTTTCACTCTCTGTGATGTAGAGCTCTGTGTAGATCTCATTCAGGAGTGTTGGGTTTCCCTGCTTTGCTGTTCCCTCATGCAAACTCTGAAACTTCTTCAGCAGATTGAATTTGAATGTGCTTTGGACTTCAACATGTTGCGAGTGACTGTAAGATTGAAATCAGTGTTAATTTTGTAAATTTTTTTGGTGTCATTTTAGTTTTTTGGCAAATATGTCCTTTAAAATATATCTATATTTCATAATGTCATTTTCATTCATTTCAAGTGTTACTCAGATCTAAAATGGCAAAAAAAAAAATTAGTTGACAATAATGTGCAAAATGACAAAATATGTGTCAAACTGTAACAAATCAAACTTTAAACAAATATTCATGAACATGTATCAGACATATAAAACACAGACTACATACAAATTACTGAACAACTGTCCTTGTTGTAAAAACCTGAGCTCCTGAAATAATATGGTATAAGTGGTGGTGGCGTAGTGGGCTAAAGCACTGAACTGGTAATCAGAAGGTTGCTGGTTTGACACTTAACTCCAGATTGTTCCGGGGGGATTGTCCCTGAAATAAGGCCACTGTAAGTCGCTTTGGATAAAAATGTCTGCCAAATGCGTAAATGTAATATACTCAAGTATAAGCTACTCTTTAAAAGTTAGTCTGCTGTTTTCTGAATTTTACATACTTTAGAGGCTGATATAATCTTTTTGTCAGTTTAGGATATTTCATTGAGTGTATAGTGTGTTTTTTACGGAAACAGCACATTCACAACGCAAGTTACACGTATTATGACCAGAAGCGTAACTTAGATCAAGTTCACCTGTTCATTCGGTTCATTGTCTGTGCAGATGTAAGTAATAATATTACATAGATGTTGTGGATATAGTGATTCATTTCATGTATAAATAGGATGTGTTTGAGTGAAGTAATTATCCTGTTTCCCGTGCAGCTCAAGTGGAGAAATTCAGGGTGTGAAATTAACTTATTTGCCCACCAGCCACAGTGGATGTGGTCTAATTTTATCAGCCACTTTCATTTTTCAAATATGTATAGAATTTGAATACCATATTATTAGGGGTCAAGCCCCGAAGGGGCGAAAGAGCCCTATTGTTTTCGTTAGTTTTCTTATTCGTCTTCTTCCGGTCTTGAGTCTATGGCCACCCATAGAACCGCTTGCGGGATAGTTATGAAGTTTGGCACACAGATAGATGACAGTCTGATGTGTCACCACAGCAAATTTGGTGTCTCTACCTCAAACCGTCTACCTCTACTAAACAGGCACTACATGTGACTTTTAGATGTAAATTGAATTTGGAGATTTAGAGTAAACAGGAGTAAATTAGAGAATTTTTAATTTTTAGGTAAACTAACCCTTTAAGCCAGTGTGATATTACTTGTCTTTAACTGTTTGTCAATCTACAGTATGTGACACCAGAAGTCATCAACACACTTTCCCGTTAAACTAATTATACAAGGAGATAAGGGACAATTTCAGAAATTAATAATACAAACATGTAAAACACAGAGTGAAAATTATAAACTACACTTAAAAGATTTACTTTCACTATCATCAGGTTTCCTTAATATTCCCTTGTTAATATTATCAGAGACTATTTAGCAGATACGGGTCAATTCTATTCGGTCTCTCCCGTTCAAAGCCAATGAGCTCTACTGCTTTTCATGCCTGTAAAGACTGACTACAGCAAGAGCCAATAGCATTCAAGTTCATGCTGTGAAGGAGCATTTAATTGGCTTATAGGTATACACAAACCTTAATCCACATTTTATGAATATTAAAAAATGATTGAAGACCATACACTTGAATTACAGATGGAAATATAAAGATCTATAAATATAAAGTTATTATTATTTCCATACGTAATTCATGTCCTTTTAACTGTATGGTCTTCAATCATTTGTGCAATCCAGCACAAAGTGCTTCACAAAACATAAAATCAAAACACACTCAGTAAAATACAAGGTTAATAATAAAATGTACAAAGTAGAAAAAGGGTGTATTAGTTTTTAAACGAGATCTAAAAACAGACAGATTCAGCAGATCTAATGTCCCAGGACCGGCTATTCCATAATCGTTGGCCTTTGGTGCAGAGTGTGAGATATTTAGGCTTTTCTTCAACTTTTTCTGTTTAGTAATAATTAGCCCAGTGTTCAACCAGCTCCGTACGGGACTCGAACCGGTGTTACCGGCATGGGAGGTGGGTGTGCTAACAAGGAGGCTAAAGGCTACAGCCTCCAGTATCAGTCACTAGTGCATCTCTTGAGGTCAGGAGAGTGAGGTTTAAAAACACATTGCACAGCTATCTATCAGCTGGCTCCTGTTACACTCACCCCCCTAAACCTCCCTCCCATCCGGGTCATGGCACCATTTTGATGCTCCTGTTCTACCAGCTCTGTACAGGACTTGAACTGGCATCTCCGGCATGGGAGGCGGGTGTGCTAACATAAGGAAATTAAATCCCAAAGTAATCAAATCAAATCAAATCACTTTATTGTCACACTACCATGTACACAAGTGCAACAGTACGTGAAATTCTTGTGTGCAGTTCCGAGCAACATAGCAGTCATGACAGTGACGAGACATATACCAATTACAATAAGCAACATACTTTACAAAACAATTTACAAATCAAATGTACACATACTTACACAACACAATAATTATATACAATGTACAGTAAACAATACACACAATATACAATACAATAAGGAGTATATGAAATATATATATATATATATATATATATATACTGTATATACTGTATGAAGTAGTATATTGAGGAAAATATGTTGACAGTCCAGTGTGAGATATAAGATTAATAAAGTGCAGTGCTAATTATTGATCCTGATAGATCAAGTGTTCAAAAGTCTGATTGCTTGGGGGAAGAAGCTGTCATGTAGTCGGCTGGTGCGGGTCCTGATGCTGCGATACCGCCTGCCTGATGGTAGCAGTGAGAACAGCCCATAACTCGGGTGGCTGGAGTCTCTGATGATCCTCCGAGCTTTTTTCACACACCGCCTGGTGTATATGTCCTGGAGGGAGGGAAGCTCACCTCCGATGATGTTTCTGGCAGTTCGCACCACCCTTTGCAGGGCTTTGCAGTTGTGGCCGGTGCTATTGCCGTACCAGGCGGTGATGCAGCCAGTCAGGATGCTCTCTACAGTGCTGGTGTAGAACCATGTGAGGATGTGGTGGTTCATTCCAAACTTCCTGAGCCGTCTCAGGAAGAAGAGACGCTGGTGAGCTTTCTTCACAACGGCCTCAGTGTGGACGGACCATGTGAGTTCCTCAGTAATGTGGACACCGAGGAACTTGAAACTGCTGACTCTCTCTACCGGTGCTCCATTGATGGTGATGGGGCTGTGTCTTTCTCCGTCTTTCCTCTTGAAGTCCACCACAAGCTCCTTGGTTTTACTGACGTTGAGGGAGAGGTTGTGCTCCTGACACCAGCGTGTCAGAGTGTGCACCTCCTCTCTGTAGGCTCTTTCATCATTGTCAGTGATCAGACCTACCACCGTCGTATCGTCAGCAAACTTAATGATGGCATTGGAGCTATGTGTTGCCACACAGTCATGTGTGTACAGGGAATACAGGAGTGGGCTGAGAACACAGCCCTGCGGGGCTCCAGTGTTGAGGGTCAGTGATGTGGAGATGTTGCTGCCCATTCTAACCACCTGACGTCTGCCTGACAGGAAATCCAGGATCCAGCTGCACAGTGAGCTGTTTAAGCCCAGAGCCCGGAGTTTCTGATCAAGCTTGGAGGGCACTATGGTGTTGAATGCTGAGCTGTAGTCTACAAACAGCATTCTCACATATGTGTTCCTTTTTTCCAGATGGGAGAGAGCAGTGTGTAGTGTAGATACAATGGCATCGTCAGTGGAGCGGTTGTTGCGGTAGGCAAACTGCAATGGGTTCAAAGAGGGGGGCAGAACAGAGCAGATGTAATCTCTGATTAACCTCTCAAAGCATTTGCTGATGATGGGGGTCAGAGCAACAGGACGCCAGTCATTTAAGCAAGTGATTGTGGCTTGCTTCGGTACAGGCACAATGGTTGATGTTTTGAAGCATGTGGGGACTACAGACAGGGAGAGGGACAGATTGAAAATGTCCGTAAAAACACCAGCCAGTTGATTCGCGCACGCTCTGATGACGCGGCCCGGAATGCCGTCTGGACCCGCGGCTTTACGGATGTTCACCCGTCGGAAGGATCGGGTTACATCCACAACAGAGACGGAGAGTGAATCAACCTCTGTGGCGTCAGCCGCGAGTGCTCTCTCCGCGAGGGCGGTGGTGTTGTCCTCAAAACGAGAATAAAATGTATTAAGTTCGTCTGGGAGAGATGCAGCGGTGTTCACGGCAGAGTCTTTATTCCGTTTGTAGTCCGTGATGGTGTTAATTCCCTGCCACATACTTCTGGAGTCAGTGGTGTTGAACTGACCTTCAAGTTTGTGCCTGTACTGGCGTTTGGCTGCACTGATAGTGTTACGGAGGGCATAACTGGCTTGTTTACGCTCCTCCGTGTTAGGAGAATTAAAAGCGGAGGACCGCGCATTGAGTGCCGCGCGAACCTCGCCGTTAACCCATGGTTTCTGGTTGGGGTATATCCATATTGTTTTGGTTGGAACAACATCCTCTACGCACTTCCTGATGAAACATGTTACGCTATCAGCGTAAACCTCGATGTCGTCATCAGAGGCGGACCGGAACATCTCCCAGTCCGTGATCAAAACAGTCTTGTAGCGCAGAGTCTGATTGGACCGACCAGCACTGGATCGTTCTGAGGGTGGGTGCTTCCCGTTTCAGTTTCTGCCTATAAGCAGGTAGAAGTAGAACGGAAGAGTGGACCGATTTGCCAAATGGGGGGCGGGGGAGGGATTTGTAGCCATACCGGAAAGGAGAGTAACAGTGATCTAAAACCCGGTCCCCTCATGTGTTGAAGTTTATGTGTTGATGGTATTTTGGTGCTATTGTTTTAAAATTAGTTTTGTTGAAGTCCCCGGCAACAATGAACGCAGCCTCAGGGTGCGCAGTTTCCTGCTGACTTATACTCCCATACAGTTCCCTGAGTGCCCGGTCTGTGTCGGCTTGTGGGGGGATGTACACAGCTGTGATGATGACCGCTGTGAATTCCCTCGGTAGCCAGAATGGTCGACACATAAGCATGAGATATTCCAGATCAGGAGAGCAGAAAGACTTGATGAAATGTACATTCCTCTGATCACACCATGATTTGTTGATCATAAAACATACACCACCACCTCTGCTTTTACCTGAGAGGTCTTTCGCTCTGTCCGCTCGGTGCACGGAAAAGCCCGTGATTTAGATGGCCGAGTCTGGAATCTCCGCAGCCAGCCAGGTTTCTGTAAGGCAGATAACGCAGCAGTCCCTCGTCTCTTGTTGGAAAGAGATCCGCGCTCTCAGCTCGCAGAGTTTGTTGTCCAGAGACTGAAAATTTGCCAGTAGTATTCTGGGTAGCGGGGGTCGATTTGCACGACGTCTTACTCTGATGAGAACGCCGGCTCTTTTTCCCCTTTTCCTTCTGCGTTTCCGCGGCCGGGCAGCCCAGACAAAGGGCTCCGCCGGCGTGTTTGTAAACAGTGGGTCGGCGTTGAGGAATTTGAAGTCCAGTTTTCGATGTGTAATTGTAGAACCTATGTCCAAAAGCGTTTGTCTGTCGTAAACAATAAGGCAGACAACATCCAAGACAAAAAAACAAAGAACTGTAAACAAAACAAACAATAAACCGCAGTGTTGTATCGGAGCTCGCAACGCAGCAGCCATACTCGGCGCCATCTTGAGTCCAAAGTATACTTCGATTTTGATGCGAACACTCAGCATCTTCATACAGCCGAACGCGAGCCTGTCAAGGTACGCTCCATTTGATGGTGCGTGCATACAAAAGTATTTGGTGCATGCGCTATGACTGTTATAAGACACAGGACTATATATCTTCATGAATTTAGACACATAAAGATGTCTTTAAACTCCTTCAGAAAATGGTGTCAAGACTGTTATGGTGTTTAAACTTTTGTAGACATGCAAACTCCATTTGTCTTCTTTTGTGTTTCTTTTAAAGTCTGACTCTATTGTGACCCAATAGCATTTGAGAGCGGGCTGTGATGGAGCATATCATGGTTGGACCCACTGAGTGAATACACCCCTTCAACTAAACTAGTCAGTCATTTTGTTCGTGAATTGAACAAACTTGTACAGGTCTGGTAAACTTGTTTAAGAGCTGCAACCAACATGAACGAATCAGTCATCATGAACGATGATCAGCTGAATGAGAGGAGGAGCTGCATGTTGTTCGTTCATATCGTCAGTCTCGTTCAACAAGAAAAGGAGCCAGATGAATTATAATTAAAAGTGAGTGATGACCACACATTACAATGACATACGAACATTATTGAAACTCATAATTATTTTTAGGCTATTATTGTTATAATTTCTTTGTATAGCTCGATAAAAAGTTGTGTTAGCAGTTCACATTATGATAGATATGCTTTGTTGTCATTTTCGGGGAAAGGCTTTTGATGCTTTAACACTCTGCAGTGCTGAAGTCTCTTAGTAGAATTTTAATGAAAGATAATTAAACTTGCTCTGTTTGAGAATGACTGTTTTCGGTTCAATGCATTTACTTAAAAGATGGTCATTTTGCACCATGTGCATGCACAAAGACGTAACTTGAAGATCTGGTCAGTGAACAAATTGGTGAACAGAATCAAAATAGTCGAATCACTGAAATGAATCAAAATCACCACTACTAATGAATGGGAAAAATTGGAACGCCCAGTGGCCATGTATGTAGAAAGGAGGTCCTGCCTTACAAGGCAAAAGAGACAATCACCTTTTAGATACAGACATCGTCTGTCAATCAACATGAGATTGTGCATATGCATTAGCTAAACAAGTGTTTTAGAGATTTCGGCCTTTCCCCATTCAAGTAGAGAGGAACTGCGCTTTTATAATTACAGAAGAGAGCTTTAAGGATCATTCATGGGGCAGGTTATAGGGATCATACCAATACATATTTTAAGGATTCCAAATTACTAACATTTTATGATTTGGTGGATTTACAGACTGTGCAAATTCTATATAGGGCAAAGGGTAATGATTTACCTCAAAATGTACAAAAGTTATTTATTCGGAGAGAAGGAGTGTCATGTATTACCCTGTCGTGTTTCACCTTGCTCCTTAGTTTTCACTTTTGTCCTTTATTTAACTCCATAGTCTCCTTGTTAGCGTTCGTGTTCACTGTCATTGTTCTCACCTGTGTCTTGTTTGTAATCATCCTGCCTTGTGTGTGTATATAACCCTGCCCGTTCCTCCATTACCTTGTCGTTTGTTAAATGTTGATGTTTGCTTCCATGCCCGTGTTCCCAGCTCCAGTGTGTTCGTGTTTTGTTTTCATTTTACCCATCGTGGTTGTTTTGTTTGCTCCTGTTTTGCCTGTTTATCAATAAACCTGCTTTTGGATCCTCAACCTTTGTCAGCCCCCGTCCTCAATCGTAACAGAACCAACGACCAAACATGGATCCAGCGGTTTTACAGGCCAACTGTAATCTTTCTCAGCCTGATGCAGGGAGATCGTCCGGTCGAGGAGCACATCCACGATTTTCTCGCAATTGCGAGTGCCTCCAACTTCCCAGATTCCTCCCTGGTCGTGTTTTTCCGGGCTAACTTGAATAGTGCGCTCAAGGAGCGGTTGCCACCGGCAACGCGCGGCTGGACGCTCCGCGCGTTCGTGGAGGAGACTCTACTGACCTGCGGTTCCTCGTTCACCGTGGACATCGTCGAGGAGAACCCCGTAGCTCCTCCCAAAGTGGTAACCCTCCATTCGCCCGTGGTTCGTCCCTTCACATCTGCCAGCGAACCAACCTTCATGCCTGCCGTGATCAAGGAGCCAATGCTGCCAGCTTCGTCCGCCCGGAGGAGGAGGAGAAGAAAGGCTTCCGCTCCCCAGTTCACGCCTTCTACGGTCTGCGAGCCAGAGCCCACGCTTGTCACTGTGAGCGAGCCAGAGCCCACGCATGCCACGGTGAGCGAGCCTGAGCCCTCGACCGTCTTCGAGTCAGCACCTGTAGCCTCCGATGTCAGTGAGCCAGCGCCTGTAGCCTCCGATGTCAGTAAGCCAGCGCCTGTAGCCTCCGATGTCAGTGAGCCAGCGCCTGTAGCCTCCGACAGCAGTGAACCTACGCCTGTAGCCTCCGACAGCAGTGAACCTACGCCTGTAGCCTCGACCGTCCCTGAGCCAGCGCCAGCAGCCATGACCGTCCAAGAGCCAACGCCTCCCGAGATTCCTAGAGCTCCGCCTTCTGAGCCTCCCGAGCTTTCCATCGTCACTTGAAGTTATATTTGTTTGAAGTTTTATTTGTTTGATCAACAGTGTAATTCTTGATTATTGTTGTATGTGGTACATATTGTACACCTTTATTATTGTATGCTTGAAATAAATAAAAAAAATGAAAATAAAAAAATAAAAATTACATAGAAAATAGCTGCATGTATTGACATATTTCCATAAAAAATTAAGTTTACTTCAATTAATTTGTGTTGGGACAAATTTATTTATTTTCTATTTTATTTTTTATTTTTTTGTTAAGGAAACTGTGGCAGGAGATTCCTAGTTCCCAGCATGCTTTGCTTTTGACTCAATAGGAAGAGTAAACATTACAAGTACAGTAAGTGTTATTTTATGTGTGTTATTGTGCAATATCAATATAAAGGAGGATATTTGCCAGTATTCATGTTCCCTTTACAAAAGGCTTCACTATGATGTTGCGCTGCTAAGCGCTACGGGGAACAGCTTTAGCTGTGAGCCGAGCTGAATAATGTGTGGAACACGTCAATGAACATTGACTGGAATTTATAGCCTCGGCTGATGTAATCATTAGATGCACCTGAGGCCAGGCTATAAATGGATACTTCACCAGGTGTCGTCAGAAACTCTTTTTTCAGAGCGATTCTGTTTCTGTGTGTTTCACACACCCTGTCAAAACTTTCTTTCCTCTGTTAGGAGATAGATTCAGTTAGACAGTGTGCAGTGAACGTTGTTCTATTTTTCTCTTCTGTTTAGAAAATATTATATATTTATATATATATATTTCAAAAAAAAAAAAAAAAGAGAGAATGACTGAAAGCAAATGGTGCGTGTTCCCCTCTTCTCGCTCTATAGCTGAAGACGGCACACATCAGTTTTTGCTGTTTGTTTGGGGGTAGAGCGCGCTGCTCTCGCGTTGCAGCAGGGCGGGTGCGAGCACTGCGATTTGCTTTAACAGGCAGAGTGCGTCGTGTTCGCCTCGCTGGCTTCCGGGAGTCAGCACTCACGAAAAGATCGTTCGTGGGGCTCGTGCATGGATTTGGCTGAGGAGCAAGAGACGGGTTGATCCCTTTCTCTCACTCTCTCCCCAAACCCAGCTGGTCCTTCACATGATCTCGGCGCGTTCCGACGCTTCTTCGGATCATGAGGTGGATCGCTATTCTCTTCCCGCCTCCGAGCTTTCCGTCCGCGATAAAAAATCTACGGAGGAATTGCTCGATGTTGTTACCCGTGCGGTTGCCAGATTGGACTGGCCACGCGAAAAAGAGACCCCCAAACGCTCCAAACGCACCAATTAGGGGATAGATTTTATCTTCCAGTCTAAGAAAGGGAACGCCTCATGGGTCCCTTCCCTTTCTTTGATAACCTCCATGAAGAGCTTTTTCGCTCATGGAGAACCCCTAAAAAAAAAAAAAAAAAATATATATATATATATATAAAAAATATATATATATTTTCTTCCCGTGTTCACATACCCTCGACGTCATTATATTCGACTATCGTGGGTGCTGAGGCACGGGGGTATTCAGTGATGCCGCCGGTCGAAGAGACGCTTGCGGGCTATCTCTCGCCGGGCTCGGCATCGTCACTTAAGAAGCCCTCTCTCCCCTCAAAGCCTTGTAGGACAACCTCCACTTTAGTGGGAAGGGCTTATCAAGCAGCAGGTCAGGCTGGTGCTGCTCTGCACACTATGCTGTTTTTCAGGCGTACCAGACTGACCTCCTGGACGACCTGAGTATGGGTTCTGCGCTTGACGAGCAAGCCTCAGACCCACCTCGGCCCTGACTGAAAGGAGGCTCAAAAGCAAAGCGTGGCGAGTCGTGCTCCTCCTTCCAGGGATTGGGGACAGTCTCGCCGCCCTCGCCAGCCCTCAGGACTATAAATTCTAGTAAGAGAAAACCCTGACGGTCTTACGCCTAGATTAGGGGGTAGCTCCCCTCGGGACGGGGCGCGTGCTTCACTTCACCCCTCCCGGTACCCCCTCAAAGCCCCTCCATTCCCGCCACCTCTTGGTGTTTCGGGTTGCAGAGGCTTCCGTCAAAATTGGGTGTTTTCGCTGTTCCTGCATTTTATTCAGGACGCGAAACACCCGACAACCCCTCAACAGGAAGTGTTAAAATATAATACCCATCTCAGAGATCCTGGCAGCGTGGAAACTTCTGCCGTATATATTCTTTTCTGTGGGTCTTATAAGGGCGTCAGGATTTAATTCTCTCGCCGCTTTTCCGTGTTTCAACGGCGTGTTCTCACTACCAGTAACCGGATTTCTTTTTTTGTAAAAAAAAAAAACTCAATCTCCTGGTTAAAGGGGCCATGGTATGTGTTCCCCTTCCAGAGAGAGAGTTAGGTTATTACACTAAATACTTCCCGTTTCCCATGGAGGGTGAGGGGTGGCGTCTGGCTTAGATCTTAAGCTTGAACTACCCGTGGGTGTTCAAGTCCAAGATGATGCCTGTCAAGACGGTCGTGTCTCAAGCCCTACAACTCGTTTGGCTGGTCACCATCGATCTTATGACGCACTTCTATACTTCATTTAGAAGTTCTGCCACAACATGGAAAGTTCCTGAGGTTCACTTCGGGGCGAAGTCTTCCAGGGTCAGGT
This sequence comes from Xyrauchen texanus, assembly GCF_025860055.1. NCBI lineage: Eukaryota > Metazoa > Chordata > Actinopteri > Cypriniformes > Catostomidae > Xyrauchen > Xyrauchen texanus. The sequence continues at coordinate 8,983,180 of NC_068285.1, forward strand.
TCTTTCACTCAGCCTAGCCCTTTTTACCGCACATTCACAATGCATGATGTAGCGCTGGCTCCTTGCGACTCCGGGGCATCTGCATTCTGAATTACGTGAGACAACTGGCTGATCCTAGCGCAGTTCCAGGAACTGGCAGTTCAGCACAGGGACATCGTCTTAGCTCATCTGTTTCTCTGGGGTTGAGGCTCAACGCCAAGAAAAGCGTCCTCTCTCCCACTCAGAACACTGTCTATCGGGGCATCGTATGGAGTTCAATCACAATGCGGGCACAACTGTCTCCCGCTAGGATTGAGTCCATTCAGATCACCCTGAGCAAAGTCAGGCTAGGTTGCACTGTTATCAGTATCAACGATTTCCAGGTCTCAGGGCTGAACGCGTCCACGGTGATCCCTCTGGACCTTCTGCTCATGAGACCGTTTTTGTTGTGGCCAAAAGCCAGGGATTTCTTCCAAGGGCCAAAACCCCTGGGCTAATTAGGGTTACGCGCCTCAGGCTTCGTTCCCTTTCTATGTGGTTCAGACCCCGGTTTTCTGCCTTGGGTCCCACTCTAGGTGCGTCTTGTTGTCGCAGACTGCTAACGACAGACGCCTCCCTGACGGGCGGGGTAGCGGCCTTAAGTGGTCGTCCAGCTTAAGGGGATAGGAGGGTCGTCAGCTCGGTTGTCACAGTCACTGTCTCGGGTTGATGGCTGTATTTCTGGCCCTGAAATACCTCCTCCTGAGGCTGCCATGTCTTGGTGCGGGTGGACAATACAGCGGTAGCCTCTTACATAAATCATCAAGGAGACCCACGTTCTTGTCAGCTGTATTTCTGACACGTCGGATTCTCCTTAGGGCCCAGGGTAAGCTCCTGTCACTCAGGTCAGTTATATCCCTGGATGCCCGTATCACGGGAGCAGATTTACGGTCCAGACAGGAAATACCAACGGGGAGTTAAGAACTCCACCCTAAGGTAGTAGTTGCCCAGAGTTCGCCAACAAGGGTTTTTGCCTCTTACTGATAGCACCAGCTGGCCGAACAGGGCTTGGTTCTCGGAGCTAATCTCTTCCCTCGACGACTCGCCTTGGGCGATTCGAACAGGAAGGATCTTCTATCTCAGGCACAGGGCAATATTTCATCCCTGCCCTGAATTGTGGAATCTTTCATGTTTGGCCCCTAAGGGTACCAACTGAGGGACACAGGGCTTTCTCCTGAGGTTATCGAGACCTTTTTAAATGCCAGGCTTTTTCCACTTGGAACAAGTTTGGGTGAGATCTTAGGGCAGAAGAGGACCTCTTCGCCTCTATGGATAGCGCAATGTCTCCTCTACTTCTCCCTGAAATCACCCAGCCCCCTTGGGTCTCGACGTTAAGACACATACATGACCCAGAATGCGTCTGTATGTATTTCTTTCCCCGGTTTCTCTGCTCCCGGGAGTCTTGGCAATGTTCACCAGCAAGGGTCTTGCCTCGTATTAATGACGCCGCGCTGGCCGAACAGGATATGTTTCTCGGAGCTAATTCCTCTCCTCGACGGCTCGCCTTGGGCGATTCCGAACAGGGAGGACCTTCTCATCCTTGGCCCGAATTGTGAAACCTTTCATTCTGGCCCTTAAGGGTACCAAATGGGGTTCACGGGGTTTTCTCTTGGGGTTATCGAGACCATTTCTAGTGCTAGGGCTCCCTCCACTTGGAACTGATCTGGGTAGATTTTACAGGGCAGAAGAGGACCTCTTCGCCTCTGTTGATAGCGCAATGTCTCCTCTACTTCTCCCCAAGTCGCCCAGTCCCCCCCCCCCTCCCCCTTGGGAGGGGCTGAACGTAGTAACACAAATGTGCCTGCATGCGTTTCCTTCTACTAAAGTTCTTATTACAGAACCAGCTAACTGCCAGTTTGTTTCAGTTCTGGTTTTTCTGTAGAAAGAACTGTCAGCGGGCACTTGCCTCGCCACTGCCAGGTTCTATGTGGCCACTGCGGTTTGCCACTGCTTGGTGGGCGGGGTGCCCTCAAAGAGGCATCCTCATTATTGCCCGGGCCTCACGGTGGCGGTCAAGCTTCGCCAGTAGGTTTCAGGGCGCACTCTACCAGAGGGCTCTCCTCCTCTAAAACCTTGGCTAGAGGTCTCCCTCTGCAGCAAGTTTGTGATGCGGCAGGTTGCCCTCTCCGCACACATTCATTGGATTTTTATAGTTTGGATGTTTTGCCACTCCGGGCTCTTATGCCCTTGAGTCGACATCTCAAGCTCATGTCTGGACGAGTTTGTGATGCGGCAGGCTGGTCCTCTCCGCTCACATTCATCAGTTTTTATGACAAGTTTGTGTTGCGATAGGGTTCTCTTCGCACACATTCATCGAACTTTATGGGTTAGATGCTTTGCTACTCTGGACTCTTATGTCCTTGAGTCGACATCTCAGCCCATGCCTAAACAAGTTTGTGGTGCGGCAGGTTGTCCTCTCCGCACACATTCATTACACCTTTTTAGTTTGGATGTTCTGCACTCCGGGCTCTTATGCCCTTGAGTCGACATCTCAGCTCATACCTGAACAAGTTTGTGATGCGGCAGGCTGGTCCTCTCCGCTCACATTCATCAGTTTTTATGACAAGTTTGTGGTGCGATAGGGTTCTCTTCGCACACATTCATAGAACTTTATGGGTTAGATGCTTTGCTACTCCGGGCTCTTATGCCCTTGAGTCGACATCTCAGCTCATGCCTGAACATGTTTGTGATGCGGCAGGCTTGTCCTCTCCGCTCACATTCATCAGTTTTTATGACAAGTTTGTGTTGCGATAGGGTTCTCTTCGCACACATTCATCGAACTTTATGGGCTAGATGCTTTGCTACTCCGGGCTCTTATGCCCTTGAGTCTGCATCTCAGCCCATGCCTAAACAAGTGTGTGATGCGGCAGGTTGTCCTCTCCGCACACATTCATTGGACTTTTTTAGTTTGGATGTTCTGCACTCTGGGCTCTTATGCCCTTGAGTCGACATCTCAGCTCATACCTGAACAAGTTTGTGATGCGGCAGGCTGGTCCTCTCCGCTCACATTCATCAGTTTTTATGACAAGTTTGTGGTGCGATAGGGTTCTCTTCGCACACATTCATCGAACTTTATGGGTTAGATGCTTTGCTACTCCGGGCTCTTATGCCCTTGAGTCGATCATCTCAGCTCATGCCTGAACAAGTTTGTGATGCGGCAGGCTGGTCCTCTCCGCTCACATTCATCAGTTTTATGACAAGTTTGTGTTGCGACAGGGTTCTCTTCGCACACATTCATCGAACTTTATGGGTTAGATGCTTTGCTACTCCGGGCTCTTATGCCCTTGAGTCGACATCTCAGCTCATGCCTGAACAAGTTTGTGATGCGGCAGGCTGGTCCTCTCCGCACACATTCATCAAAATTGAATGGTTTAGATGTTTATGCTACTCCGGGCTCTTATGCCCTTGAGTCGACATCTGAACCTCATGTCTGAGACCTCTCGCGTTTTTGTGAGTACACTGCACAACCGTAGGGGTCCGGACAGCCCCAAGTGCGGCGGCGTGGGTATTGCGGTCCCCGTAGCGCTTAGCAGCGCAACATCATAGTGAAGCCTTTTGTAAAGGGAACGTCTCGGGTTACATGTGTAACCCTTGTTCCCTGAAAAAGGCCGAACGAGATGTTGCGCTGCTTTGCCGCACTGGGACGTCCCAGGACTGCTCTTCAAAAAGAAGTATCTGACGACACCTGGTGAAGTATCCATTTATAGCCTGGCCTCAGGTGCATCTAATGATTACATCAGCCGAGGCTATAAATTCCAGTCAATGTTCATTGACGTGTTCCACACATTATTCAGCTCGGCTCACAGCTAAAGCTGTTCCCCGTAGCGCTTAGCAGCGCAACATCTCGTTCCGCCTTTTTCAGGGAACAAGGGTTACACATGTAACCCGAGACGTTTTGTTATGTTCAGATTCAGAAGAGTTACTGTTATGTTGAAGTTTTGGGGGTTACCATTTTGGTGAAAAGTGGAGCTTGACCTTATGATTGAACTATGATCTTAGGACAGGTACATGTGATTTCTTTATTGGACAATTTCTGTACTAACCAGAACATAGTTATCAAGCTGAACTTTAGTGCTTCCCAATAGCATGTATTTAACCTACACAAATTCACTGTATAGTATATGAAGAACTTAGATCTCTAAAGTGTATCTCTAAATACATGTTTTAAAAATGGGGATTAATTGGGGGTACTTTGACATGTCCAATTTTGTTGGGTTTATCCAATTCAATTAGGTTCCCTCACATAAAGTATTTGAGCTGGGATTTAACATTTAAACACATTAAAACATGTGGAATCACAGTCCACAACTGAATCAAGTTCAGCCAAATATTTTTTGGTGTGCATTATATCAAAATACTAATTGACCTATCTTGACAAAACTGTTTTACCTCACTCCAGTTGATTTGTGTTCACCCTTAAATTCAACTGGCACATCCACAGACTGGTCACTCTTCATGGACACACAGCTGGACTCTCTTGAGTCTGATCTCTTCATATGGAGTTGACTTTAACAGAATAGAGACAAGAGTTGATATTTGTTCATTTAAACCTCATGAAGACAACTAAAAAAATATAAGGTTAGAGTGGGCAAAGAAACACAGACATTGGACAACAGATAATTGGAAAAGAGTGTTACGGATCTTAATCCCATTGAGATTTTGTGGGATCAGCTAGACTGTAAGGTGCGTGAGAAGTGCCAGGCGAGAGAGAAATCTATGGCAAGTGCTACAGGAAGCATTGAGCATTACGCAGTGATAATAAACAAATGTACAAATCACAATCACAAGACTAATCGTCCCTCAGACTGTGGTGTACACGTTCATACTGTCAGTCAACATGAGAGTCCTCACCTCACATCAGCACAAGGGGCTCCTGAACTGAAGTTAACTGGTTGTTCCATTGACCAGTCACTCTTCATGGACACACAGCTGGATTCAGGAGATTCTCCATGAATGACACTAAAACACAACAGCAATTAAACACTGTTTTAAAAACTACAAACTCTCACAAACACTCTTTTCCTCTCATCAGTTTCTCAGTTTTACTCTTCCCAATATTTCTCTCTTCTTCAAGGGGGTAACATGTTCTTTTCCAGTGTTTTCAGTGTCATGTTGTCATTGAAATCAAAATTTATTATTTTCAGTAGCAGTGGTCACTTAGAGAAAATGACTACATCTCATTTTACATTGAATTCTTTCCATCTTGAGAATATTTCTGGTTTAGGACAGTGAAAAGCAGCACACTGAAGATTGTAGTTTTCCTGAAGTTTCTCTGTAAAGTTGTGTGCAAACAGTCCGAACATGAGACTTCTGAAATACATGCTAACCAGCTGAACATTGCTGATTCTCACACACCTTGTGTGTTTTATGGAAGATGTCGTGTTTTTGTTATGTTACACACAGGAACTGTTTGGTCATGTTTAATGCACAGTCATAGTTCAATATTCAGCAATTTCACTTCTGCTTATTTGATGAAGATATATTCAAGCACATGACATTACACACCAGATCTGAATGTCACTAAAGATGGAAAGACTTTCAGCTACGACTGAAGAGGTTCAAATTTACATGCCAATAAATGCACAGAATTGATGTACACTATACAATGCAATGTGCTGCTTTCTGAAAAACTGTTTTCACAAGAATTAAATCATAAAATTTACTTTTATAGGAGAAACATACACACAAATGACCTTTGACCCCAATCCTAAATTATGTGCATTTTAGTTTGATGGTTTGTTCTGCATTCATCTGAAGAAAAGTCTGTGTTTGTGTCTAAAAATATACAGAGAAACACATTTGAGTTTCACCTTCTAAATACGACTGACTATACAGGTTTCTCCAGTTCTGTCTGTGACTGAATCAAACCGGTCTCACTGTCATCTGACTGTAGATCTCACTTTACCCTAAAGCTGTTTCACATGTTTATACTTGAGATAATCCAGTCTGTTCTCATTTCTCCTCAGTGTTTTTATACTGTAGTGTTGTGCAGCATATCAGAAATATCTATCAGTGTATTTTATTAAAGCATTGAAATCCTCTGACCTCTTGACCTTCCCTGTGTCTGTCTGTCCACTGAGATCCTTTGTGGAGTCCATGACATCATCTGAACAGTCCACTGAACACCTGTCAACAAACGGGACATCATCTATATTTGTGACGTGTTTATTTGTTCAATACTGACACATATTTGTTTTTATTTGTCCTCTAGAATATTCCATTAGAAATGAATCAATGAGGTTCAATTGCAGACTGTCAGCTTTTATGACATGTTAAACACCAGCATAAAGAGAAAACATCAGAAGACTCAACAGAAGAAAACAAAGCAACGTTTCAAGTCAATAGAAGAAATAACATTTCAGTGCCAAAGAAACTGAACACATACTGACAATTCAGATAAAAGAGCAAAAGTCTCAGTATCTGTTTGTTCTGCTGTGATTAATACTTAGATATCTGTTAGATGTCTTACTGTAGCTGATAGTTTGAAAGGTTTATTATTGTTGTCTTGTGAGTTTTGGTTTGTTTAGCAGCAGTTCAGTACTCACCTGTCAAGAACTGTTGATGTTCACTTCCTCTTTACTGACTAGAATATCACCTACAAAATACTTCACAATGAATTTATTGATTGTTTCAGACGATTCAGTGGAACAAAAACTGTCAAACTTTTTCTGTTTCTCTCGTCGTGTAATTTTCTGCTCTTGTCACAAAATGAATCCTGTTTAAATAGTTTCATTTTCACCTGAGGAGGAGTCTGAAAGAGACAAACATCAACAGCAGGTGTTTCATGCTCTTAAAGGGATATTTGAGCCAAAATTACTAATCTGTCATAATTGTATTACCCTCATGTTGTTCTAAACCCGTATGACTTTCTTCTTCAGTGGAACACAAACAACCTTATTCAACATTCACTTTCATTAATGGGGGAAAATATTCAGTGACTGAGGCCAAACATCTCATTTTGTTTTTAAGTCAAATGGGTTTGTTACAACATGAGGGTAAATTATGATAAACCGTTCACCTTTGGCTGAATTATCCCTTTAAAGCTTATAAATGTGTGTCATTTCTGCACCTCTAGTATCACTAAACCCAACTACAAAAATAAACGTGTGTGTGTGTGTGTGTGTGTGTGTGTACTAATATAATTCAATATGATGTAATACTGTAGAATAATGTATAGAAATATGATTAACAGAGTTGCAATGTCTGTAATATTTGGGCTGTAATTTTTGGTATTCTCTATCAGTGTTTGGTGTAATGAATTACTAAGTAATTCATTACTGTAATTAAATTAAATTACCTTTTCATTGAAAAAAGTAATATAATGAATTCAAAAATGTTCAGTAATTTGATTACAGTTACTTCTGATGTAATTGTGTTAAATACTTTATAGACTATAGAACAATTCTATATAAAACATTTGTAAATTTAAAATTGAAATATAATGTCTAATGTTACATGTATGTTTTCTAATTTAATGCAGCTCCCACGTGCAGTAGTTCAGTTTTGCAATATTTAGATATTAATATTTATAATATTTATATAGTATAAGTCATGTCATATCCAACTGCGGGTTTAGGAAAAAATCCAAAAATGCACATATATATATATATATTTAGTTTTGCCAGGGATCGCAAGAGTCTCATCCTTAAATGTGGTGGTCTACTACTGTGCAGGTGATGGAAAGCCAGCTTGTGCTGCGTAATAGATGTGATTACTCAAATTTCTAAGTGCTGCATAATATTGATAAGGATGCAGCTGCATCGATACACACATCGGCAAGGAGTACCTGACGATGTATCATCATATAGATATTTTGACACAGCCCTATTGGCAACAATTCTGTGGAAATTGGCAGTTTTCTGTTTTTAACACACTTGCCGACAAATTATATATGCAGATGAGCATCTATCTCAGGAATTAATCATATACATGAAAAGTGCAGGCTATTATAATGTAAATATATTGTAAAACTAAAAGCATATCTTGACAAAACTATTGTACCTCAGACCACTTAATATATTTGATTTTATATATAGATAAAAATATCTATCTATCTGTCTGTCTACACAAATTGTTGTACCTTAGGTCAGATGATGTGTGTTTATCCTGAAATCTTAATGGCTTATCCATAGACTGGTCACTCTTCATGGACACACAGCTGGGCTCCTTTGAGTCTGATCTCTTCACATGGAGTTGACTTTAACAGAATAGAGACAAGAGTTCATATAGTTGATTTTACATATAATTAAAGTATAAATATTAATATAATAAAGTAAAAAATATTATACCTGATATGAGTTGATGTGTTCATCATGTATTTTGATGGCTTATACATACAGTCAGGTCCATAAATATTGGGACATCGACACAATTCTAATCTTTTTGGCTCTATACACCACCACAATGGATTTGAAATGAAACAAACAAGATGTGTTTTAACTGCAGACTTTCAGCTTTAATTTGAGGGTATTTACATCCAAATCAGGTGAACGGTGTAGGAATTACAACAGTTTGTATATGTGCCTCCCACTTTTTAAGGGACCAAAAGTAATGGGACAGATTAACAATCATAAATCAAACTTTCACTTTTTAATACTTGGTTGCAAATCCTTTGCAGTCAATTACAGCCTGAAGTCTGGAACGCATATACATCACCAGATGCTGGGTTTCATCCCTGGTGATGCTCTGCCAGGCCTCTACTGCAACTGTCTTCAGTTCCTGCTTGTTCTTGGGGCATTTTCCCTTCAGTTTTGTCTTCAGCAAGTGAAATGCATGCTCAATCGGATTCAGGTCAGGTGATTGACTTGGCCATTGCATAACATTCCACTTCTTTCCCTTAAAAAACTCTTTGGTTGCTTTCGCAGTATGCTTCGGGTCATTGTCCATCTGTTCTGTGAAGCGCCGTCCAATGAGTTCTGAAGCATTTGGCTGAATATGAGCAGATAATATTGCCCGAAACACTTCAGAATTCATCCTGCTGCTTTTGTCAGCAGTCACATCATCAATAAATACAAGAGAACCAGTTCCATTGGCAGCCATACATGCCCACGCCATGACACTACCACCACCATGCTTCACTGATGATGTGGTATGCTTTGGATCATGAGCAGTTCCTTTCCTTCTCCATACTCTTCTCTTCCCATCACTCTGGTACAAGTTGATCTTTGTCTCATCTGTCAATAGGATGCTGTTCCAGAACTGTGAAGGCTTTTTTAGATGTTGTTTGGCAAACTCTAATCTGGCCTTCCTGTTTTTGAGGCTCACCAATGGTTTGCATCTTGTGGTGAACCCACTGTATTCACTCTGGTGAAGTCTTCTCTTGATTGTTGACTTTGACACACATACACCTACCTCCTGGAGAGTGTTCTTGATCTGGCCAACTGTTGTGAAGGGTGTTTTCTTCACCAGGGAAAGAATTCTTCGGTCATCCACCACAGTTGTTTTCCGTGCTCTTCCGGGTCTTTTGGTGTTGCTGAGCTCACCAGTGCGTTCTTTCTTTTTAAGAATGTTCCAAACAGTTGATTTGGCCACACCTAATGTTTTTGCTATCTCTCTGATGGGTTTGTTTTGATTTTTCAGCCTAATGATGGCTTGCTTCACTGATAGTAACAGCTCTTTGGATCTCATATTGAGAGTTGACAGCAACAGATTCCAAATGCAAATAGCACTCTTGAAATGAACTCTGGACCTTTTAGCTGCTCCTTGTAAATGGGATAATGAGGGAATAACACACACCTGGCCATGGAACAGCTGAGCAGCCAATTGTCCCATTACTTTTGGTCCCTTAAAAAGTGGGAGGCACATACACAAACTGTTGTAATTCCTACACCGGTCACCTGATTTGGATGTAAATACCCTCAAATTAAAGCTGAAAGTCTGCAGTTAAAGCACATCTTGTTCGTTTCATTTAAAATCCATTGTGGTGATGTAAAGAGCCAAAAAGATTAGAATTGTGTCGATGTCCCAATATTTATGGACCTGACTGTAGATACTATATTATACTATATTACACTATATTGTACTATACATGTAAGTGGTGGTGGCACAGTGGGCTAAAGCACATAACTGTTAATCAGAAGGTCGCTGGTTCGATCCCCACAGCCACCACCATTGTGTGCTTGAGCAAGACACTTAACTCCAGGTTGCTCTGGATGAATTGTCCCTATAATACGGGCTCTGTAAATCGCTTTGGATAAAAGTGTCTGCCAAATGCATAAATGTAAATGTATTTATTTTCCATTATTAAGCAAGGGAAAAGTGACACTACCATGCTGTTGCTGAGAAATATACATAAACTTACATCTTTGCAATTTGAATCGATGTTACTGCTGACAAGAGCCGCAGCAAACATGGATAATCTCAAACGTGATCTGTCTCAGTTTCTCTCTTAATTTCAGTTCAGTTTTATTGGCATGACAGTTTTATAACAGAATTGCTGTTATAAAGATGCTATAATACAATAAGTAATAGTGAAAAAAGAAGAGTAAAACATGTAAATACTAATAAATATTACATGGGGGGGAAAGAAGACTTAATTTCGTATATTGTGAATGGCAGACACATATTTAGCGCTAGTGTGGTTGTATTGTCATCTTCTCCAAGTACACGTGTGAGTTTCTCTGTATCAGACAGTTTATGTAATGAATGATGAAATGTTTCAAACTTTGGGTAGATAAACAGGAAGTGTTTCTCATCTTTTATTTGGTTTGTATCACACTGTCTGTATATCCTCTGCTCTCTCAGTAACAAGGATCTGTGATATCTTCCTCGCTCTATCTCCAGATCATGGACATTTAGTCTATAATTAGACAGAATCATTCTTTAATTGTTTAATTGAGAAGTCATTTGCAAATGTTGTAGTTCTGTTTAGGACCGAAAAGCACTTTTGTTGAGGTCAAATTCAGTTTTTAATGTTTCATCGTGATCATGTTTTAGGTTTTTGTCAATTTATTTAACAATAAGTTTAGATTTTTAATTGGATTTGATATCAAATATATTTTCATGAATAAGTTTGAGTGAGAATATTCAGAGGGTTTGATACAGCAAGGTTTCATTGACGTCACTGAAAAAATAATGTGCTGGATTTGCTTAAAAATATTGTGCATCATTTCTGCATCCCACTTTTTAAGCAAATTCCACTGGGAATTTGAAGCAACTTCACCTAAAATAAATGAAGCTGCTATGACCAAATGAATGAGCTTCCATTCAAAAATGTTTCTTAAAATACTGTGAAACACCAGCTAATATATTTAAGGTTTTTTAACCCTAAGAGTCTGTTTACACAACTATGCAATTTAAGCTCATTCAGCTCAATTGTAAGTGCTATTAGTTCTGTTCATTTACTTTCAATTAACTTTAAAATAAAATGACCTGAAGAAATAACAGACAACTGCTGAATGTCGAAGGTTTTTATTGTCGTTTATAAATGTACAATCTCACATAGACATTCATGCTCGCATAGAAACGCAATACATTCTCAAATACAAAAATAGTAACAAAATCATGAAGATAAACAAAAACAAGCAGTGACTTTAAGTAAATCTAAATAAACAATTTAAAATGCATTTTAACAGACTGCAGAAATATATGCAGAAAAATCTCTGAACTAATACAGCAACAAAAACACCAGAAACAGTTTGTATTTATAAATTAAACTATTCATTCAAAAGATAATTTCAACTTGGCCAGACATTGCCATCAAGATGCAACACCATTTACTGTATGACATCACAAAAATAAAGAAAACGTGTCAGCTTCTTTGGGCCACTGATGTGAAGGGCATAATGTAGCCCAAAGGTCAGTACACTGACCTAAGTTTTAACAAATGTCCCCAGCTCATGTTCAAGGATTTTTTGTACTTTCAAAGTTCTGGTCACCATTCACTTGCATTGAGAGGACCCACAGAGCTGAAATATTCTTCTAAACATCTTCATTTGTGTTCAGCAGAAGAAAGAAAGTCACACACATCTGGGATGGCATGAGGGTGAGTAAATGACGAGATCATTTTGAATGTCAGTGGATATGTTAAAATGATGCTATATAAATATAAATTATGTCATCCAAATCTGGGATGGCATGACTCTTCTTTCAGTTGTTGTTGTAGAGCTGCCAGGACTCTAATTTAAATGACCCCATATATATCATTGTAAATGAGAAGATAAGCAACATGTATGGCTAGTTTACATTTAAGATTCATGATGAGACTATTTTCAACAGCTGCAAACCTGCTACATATTACAACAATATTATACTTAAAATGTGACTCTATATTACAAACCAACTTACATGTTGATATCAGACCAAACATGATAATTCTCTCATAATTTATGCGGTGTGAGGGACCAAGCTGGCAGGCATGAGGAGTCAGAAAATAGACTGTGACATGGGGGAAACTTATATAGTTGCATGGCTCCAGTGCATTATTGGTTGAGAGCTCAATAGTATTTATCGGAAGTATAAGATAGATGTCCCACCTCAGCACCCTCTGACTCCGATTTTGAATATGCAGTGAACATTTTTCAGAGAGTCTAACAATCCAGGATGTGCTTCGACATTCATACTGGCATAAAGCTCTCCTAAAACATCAATAAGCACCTCTACTCGAAATAAAACACATTCATTTGATGTGTGGTTATCGACTTCATTCGCTAAGTTGGGCAACTCTAGCTATGGTTTAAAGGGGTCATGACATGAGAAACCAAATTTGCCTTGATCTTTTGGTATATAAGAGGTCTTTGTATCATTAAAACGTCCTGCAAGTTTAATATTTTAAGACGTCCTCCCCATTCTAAACGAATCATTTATTTAATCAAGCTCAAAATACAGCTCGTTCTGGATTCATGGTTAGAAGTGACGTGTCGGTTAGAAGTGACGTACCAGCGTTTGCATATGACCGCCTCCAGCACAAGATAACTACGCTTTAAGCGCTAAGACAACTACGCTCATTTCAGTATCGCCGTCGCCTCACAAGTGTTCAGTCGATGGACAGCGAGCTCTGACAGAGACTACTTGTGCACAGGAAAATTACGATGCCACACAGATGTGCTGTTCCTGGCTGTGGTCAAACAAAACCTCTGAATAAGCTGCCGAAAGATCCAGACGTCAGGGAAAAATGGATGCAGTTTATTTTTTGCGGACGTCCCAGTCACGGCAGTGTTAACTTAAGCGTTTGTTCTGTACATTTTAAGGATGACTGTTTTGAGAACAAATCTCAATATGATGCTGGCTTTGCCAGAAAACTGTTGCTCAAAGATAAGTCCGTGCCGACTATTCTGGGAACAACGACGACGCAAACTGTAAGTAATCTATTTTAAACTTTAAACTACTTTTTAAAGCGCAATTTCATTCATTATGAATAATCACAGTGTTTTTACTTTTCACTTTTTCACATTGCCTAGTTTACTTGCATATTGTTCTGGCTGGGGGCGTCAATAATTGATACATAGGCACTGACGTTAGCCAATCATAACAGTGGGCGTTAACACTGAAGTCTTAAATGGAAAACGCCCCCAAAACAGACTGTTTGAATCAGAGGATGAGAAACAGGGTGGGAAAAGGTCATAAATCACTAGATTTTAAAAGTTTTTCTTAAAAAAAAATATATTAATACTATAATTGCACCTAAGGGAACATAATAATACAATAAAAAAACCCATGTCATGACCCCTTTAAAGGAGATTTGCCTATGACCTGACATCACATCAAAACCAGTCAAGAGTAATCGAGCACGTTTCAATCTACGATAAACCAATGATAAGCAGGACCAGCACATATAATTATCATACAAGAGACAGAAATGTAAGAATTAATACAAAAATAAATACATGTGGGAATAAATAAATGAATGCATAAATAAATAAAAGTTACAAATAATTACAGAAAATAATAAAGGAAAAAAGTCATACAATAATAAATTCAGGAATAAATTTAATTAAAAATAAATGTTTTATCAATACATTTATTCCTTTATTTATTTTCTTATTACATTTATGTATTTATTATTTTTGGATCTTAAAGAAATAAAAATCGACCCAATGTGTTTTTATACTAGATTTTATTGATTATTTTGAATTAAAAATAATGCGTATAAGCTTTGAAATGAGCAATCGAGCTTTGATAGTAAATAGTAACAGGAACTATTTCTCCTTCCACTCATCTAATCACAACAGACCATCATTTAACACCATGAGTAGTTTCATTTTATATTTATCCTGGTAGTTTGAAAAGTGAAATACTCTGGGCTGTAAAGTCTCACAGTCTATCATCTTTGAAAACAAATGCTTTATACCCTTGAACATTTGCGCCCCACAGCATATACAAGTATATAATGAATATAATGGTTCACTTCTGTACACATCTGTCCTGCTAGCTTGCGTGTTAAAGTGAGTGTTATGCATAAGCGTGTACAAAATGATTAATGTGCAAAAGTGTGTTATTTATATGTGTAAAGGGTCATCACATGACTCGCGTCAGCGCTGCAGAATACATTGAAGTCTATGAAGTGACGTCACACAAAAGTGTTTTTCACACACACGTTTTTGCTTCACCAATAATGTATTTGAGATACTAAGCAACAAGAAATATTTAAAAACTATCCAAATTTGTGAAGAGACATTGAATGTCTCATAATTTTCATTAAATATGACCTTATCGTTAACGAATATCAGAGACTCCAGTTATTGAACTCATTTAAATTAATCATGAAGTCCTTTTATTACTTTCTGCTATCAAAGCAACTGCAAGCTTTTTCCTCTCTTCCAAATACATGTTTTAATGTTTATTGTGCACACCTCCCGCTTTTTTTTACGGGGCAAACTGGTAAAATCGCCCCTCTGTGATGCTTTCTGCAACTCTTGTCATGTGGAGGGCGATGCGGCGCTTGACGCTGGTTTCAGCCTCCAGAACCAAATTAAAAATTAAGAAGAATTAAAACTGGCACGAGAAGTCGTCTGTCCGAGGCAAAGACCCAAAATCTAATGACAATCACCTCAGCATCAGTGTCCCTTGATGTGTTTGATTACACACAGGCGAGCACAGTTAAATCGATGCGGACCAGGAGGAAGGTTTGAGTTGTTGATTGAGTTCTGTTCAGTTCATTTTTTACATGTTTTGTTCATATTTTAATCGTATTAGTTTTTTGTAATATTGTGTTTTTCATATGTCGTGTTTTAGTGGCCTCCGCTGAAACATTCATCTGCTTTGTGTCTCTGTTGTTCATCAATAAATAAATGCATAATCTGCTGTATGCTCATCCTGTAAATTCATGATTAAAAATCAAAATATTAACTTAAAGCTTGTTACGTCCCCCAGCTCTGGTGTTTGCTGATATACGTGCATTCTAGTGCAGTGTCTCTCCCCTTTTCTTAATTGCAGATGAGCCACACCTGAGCGAAGCCTAAGTTTGCGCTATATAAAGCTTCTGGGACCGTTCCTGAGGGCGCACACAGAGACCGAGACCAGAAGCAACGCACTGCCGTGTGTTCTGTCTTCGTAAACAGCTGCCTACTTGCTGTCCACCCGGCAGCATTGAAGTGTTCCGCCTTTATAGTAAATCTTGCTGTTATCTGTTAAATAAACATACCCCTATTATTTTTGCTACGAGCCGATCTGTGTGCGTCTCTCCTTTATGTTAAGGGTGGTGTCCGACCGCCCGTAACATAGTGGGGGCTCGTCCGGGATCAATAATTTGATTAAATCGGACTTTAGTGTTAATTGCGGAACTTTTGAAAAACGCTACAACTAGTACAACATTTTGGTGAGTATTCTGGTGAGCAATTATGATTGTCTGTTCCTTTGTTTAGTCGAAACTATTTTATTTTATTTTGGTGGATATCTCAGGAGGGGGCACGTAGGAGGCCTCGAGCTGAGTAAGCCACTGAAGATTGCGTGAGGTATTTAGGATTTTGTTTTGGTTTTGTATATAGTTAGTTAGAGCAGCCACAGACAACATTTTTGTCTATCAGAATACCTTTAGTTAAGTTGTATGGCTTGTTGTATGATTTAGTAAGCGCCGGTACTCTGATTGTACTAGCGTGATTAAATTTATGGGTGGACATTAAAATTCGTGGTCGTTGTTAGCCTATATTGTGCTTTTTGTTTGACCACTTTAGGTGTTTGCTACTTTGTAGCTTTGTCGCAGTTAAAACTGCTTTAGTGAGTTTCTTTTATTTTGTGATTATTTATTTTTGCGCGCTTTAGGCGTCTTTACGCGTTAAAATGGCAACAGAGGAAGCATTCGTTAAAGAACCCTCAATTGAGTTATTTTTGAAATTTTCAAAAGATCAGTTGCTAAATTTAGCTGCAACTTATGAGGTTGAGCTCACTTCTGCTGAAAAGCGCACCAAAGATACAATTAAGACCGTCTTGCAAACTGCTTTGATTAGTAAAGGCATCCTGCCTGTAGAGAAACACTCTCCCGTGTCTACAGAAGCATTACAGCTGCAAATTCAGTTAAGGGAGTTAAGTATCAGAGAGAAAGAAATTGAGTTCGACCGTGAGCGCATACAAGCTCAAACCCGTGAGCGTGAACTTGAACACCGGCTGGCGTTGCGAAGCTAGAAGTCGACGCCCAGAGGGAAGGTGTCGTTCCTTCTGACCCTAATTTATTTGATGTCACTCGCCACATTCGACTTGTGCCACCTTTTTAGAAAGAGATGTGGAAAAATATTTTCCACACTTTGAACGCGTCGCGACTAATTTAAATTGGCCAAGAACTGCATGGGCATTCCTCCTGCAATGCGTTTTAGTGGGAAGGGCGCAGGAGGTTTACTCAGCGCTAACAGTGGAACAAAGCGGCGACTATGATGTTGTGAAAGCGTCAGTTCTGAGGTGCTATCAGCTGATCCCTGAAGCATACCGACAGAAGTTTAGGAACTTAAAAAAAACGGAGCGGCAAACTTTTGTTGAATTTGGTCGAGACAAAGCAGCCCTGTTTGATCGCTGGTGCTCATCGCAGAAGGTTGATAGTCAGGAGAAACTGCATGAACTAATTATTTTAGAAGAATTTAAGAACTGCCTGCCAACCGCTGTGGCAACCTATGTAACTGAGCAGAAGGTCGAGTCTATTGCGGAAGCTGCTATACTTGCAGACGAATATTACTTAACGCATAACATCTCCAGAGAACGTTATCGTTTAAGAGTTAATCCATCTACGACCCCTGATGTAGACACGAAGAGGAATGCAGTAAAACAAGAAGACAGACACTGTTTTTATTGTAAGAAGCCAGGGCATATTGTGGCAGAATGTTTAATATTGAAGAAAAAACAGTCCACGAAACCAATGGGTCTTGTTAGTTTTTCGAATAAAATGTCGCCTGTCCTTCGTGCAGAGTTAAAATCAGAGAAAACTCAGTCCATGTACGAGCCCTTTCTGACGAATGGGACCGTATCTATGCCTGGTGAGAAGGCTGTGGCTGTGCGCATCTTGCGAGATACAGGCGCCGCGCAGTCTTTCCTCCTTCGCGGTTTGTTGCCGTTGTCTGAAAAGACTGCAACTGGTAGTAGTGTCCTTGTTCGAGGAATCGAGATGGGTTTTCTCAATGTCCCTTTACATTGCGTGCATCTTGATTCTGACTTGGTATGTGATGATGTGGTTGTTGGTGTTCAAGACTCTTTACCAATCCCCGGCGTCACGTTTCTCCTTGGCAATGATCTAGCCGGTGGAAACGTGTGGAGCCGTGGCGATATCCCACCCGAGGTTGTGTCTGTGCCGCTCCATCAAGACTGCCCCGATGAGTGCGCACAAAAATTCCCCGAGGTTTTTCCCACTAGTGTCGTCACTAGGTCACAGTCCCAGAGGTTGAGGGGTGACGTAGGCCTACCTCCCAAAGACGTCGACCTAGGTGACAGTTTCGTTGCTCACCCTGCAGAGTGTGAGAGGCTCTTCGAACCGGCTTTCACCCAGTACCCCCGTGGTCCTGTGCCTATAGTGAACGGTAGGAAAAGAGAGAAAAAACAATCAGATGTCTCGTTGTCATTAGTTAAACTTATTAATGCGCAACAAAAAGACCCCACACTTGTTTCATGTTTTAATGCAGTTAAATCTGTTTCGAACCGTGCAAGCGAGAGTCCAACCTATTTTATCAAAGACGGCTTACTTGTGCGGAGGTGGAGACCTCAGAAAAGTAATGAGTGGAATGACATTGAGCAAATTGTTATGCCATCTGAAAACAGACTCGCTGTTCTGAGTGTCGCACATGATTGTGTTTCTGGTCATTTAGGTGTGACTAAAACTTACAGCCGCGTGCTTCGTCACTTTTTCTGGCCTGGGCTGAAGCGTGATGTGCGGCGGTATTGTAAAACGTGTCATGTTTGCCAGATTACTGGTAAGCCAAACCAGATAATTCCACCTGCACCGTTGTACCCCATACCTGCCATGGGTGAGCCTTTTGAGAAGGTAATCATTGACTGCGTTGGTCCTCTTCCACGGTCAAAAAGTGGATATCAGTATTTATTAACTATTATGTGTACTGCTACTCGCTTTCCAGAGGCGGTGCCTCTGAGAAAGATCACTGCTAAAATCGTGTCCAGGGCTTTATTAAAATTCTTTTCTTTAGTAGGGCTACCGAAAATCATTCAAAGTGACCAAGGAACGAACTTTACATCGCGTGTTTTTCCGAAGTCCTAAAATCGCTCCACATTAAGCACCACATTTCTAGCGCGTACCATCCAGAGAGTCAAAGCGCCTCGAAGCGTTACCATCAGACGCTAAAATCGATGATGCGTGCATATTGCTTGGAGGTGGGTACAGACTGGGAAGATGCGATTCCTTGGATGCTTTTGGCCTCTAGAGAGGTTGTACAAGAGTCGATTGGTTTCAGCCCTGCAGAGCTGGTATTTGCTCACGACGTTCGCGACGCCTTTGAGCGTCATTAAAGATCAGTGGCTGAGCAAACCTACTTCTCGTAACACACTACAGTTTGTTAGCGACGTTACGCTCCAGACTACACAGAGCGCGTGAACTCGCTAGAAAAAATTTAGAAAAGACCCAATCTTGCATGAAAACTTGGTATGATCGAAAATCAAGAGCCCGTTCGTTTAAGCCTGGAGACCAAGTGTTGGTTCTCTTACCCGTGCCCGGATCTTTATTTCAGGCACGATTCAGAGGGCCATATACTGTTGAAAAGAAAATATCTGATCTAGATTATATGATTTTAACCCCAGACAAGCGACGGCATTCTCGCGTCTGTCATATAAACATGCTCAAACCATATTATACGCGTGATGTTAAAACTGACTTGTGTAATTTTAACTTACCAGATCCAGACGAATCACTCGTGTTGCTGTCTTCACTGGTAGAGGATGATGACGCGGTGACTGCGCCGTCGCGGTGCGTGATTGAAGGTCGACTCAGCAATTCGGCTATGCTTTCGGTCATTGCAAATCGTTTGCCACATTTAACTCCCTCTCAAACAGCTGACATATTGTCTGTGATAGGTGATTTCCCTGAATTGTTCGGAGATGTCCCGACTGTAACTACAGTCCTGGAACATGACATAGACGTGGGTGATAATGGCCCGATAAAACAGCACCCATATAGGGTAAATCCAGAAAAGAGAGCAATCCTGCAACGAGAGGTTGAGTACATGTTAAAGAATAATATTGCTGAGCCTAGCTCTAGCCCTTGGAGCTCCCGTGCCTTTTAGTTGGCAAACCTGATGGCACTTACAGGTTTTGTACGGACTACAGGCGTGTTAATGCAATTACTCTGCCAGACTGTTATCCATTACCGCGGATGGATGACTGCGTAGACCGTGTTGGCTCCGCCATGTTTGTCACTAAAATCGACCTCCTAAAAGGTTACTGGCAAGTGCCACTTACACCAAGAGCAAGACAAATATCAGCTTTTGTGACCTCCGATGCATTTATGCATTATAAAGTTATGGCTTTCGGAATGCGTAACGCACCTGCCTCCTTCCAGCGTTTGGTAAGTATTGTTTTAGCTGGAATGTCCAATTGCGAAGCGTATCTGGACGACATAGTCCTATATAGTACACACTGGTCCGAACACATAACGCAACTTCGAGAGCTTTTCCGTAGATTGTCTAGTGCAAACCTCACCATTAATTTAGCAAAATGTGAGTTCGGAAAAGCCACTGTTACTTACTTGGGGCGGATAGAAGGGAGAGGACTTGTTTTGCCAGTAATGGCTAAAGTGGCCGCTGTTCAAGAGTTTCCTGTGCCTCGCGATCGGCGTGCGCTACGCCGATTCTTAGGAATGGTAGGTTATCGCAGTTTTTGTAAGAACTTTTCGACCGTAGTTTGTCCCCTCACTAACCTACTGAGCCCCAAAACTAAATATAACTGGACGGAGTCCTGTAATAGAGCGTTTGAAAACGTCAAGGCTCTCTTGTTGACTGCTCCCGTGCTCGCTGCGCCAGACTTTAACAAACCCTTCCAGCTTGCCGTAGAGCGCCAGCCTCAGTAGGCGCCGGTGCCGTGCTTTTGCAATCAGACACAGACGACATAAACCATCCCGTGAGTTTCTTCTCTAAGAAATTTAATTCTGCCCAGAGAAAATACTCCACTATTGAGCAAGAGACTTTAGCTTTAGTCTTAGCTATTCAACATTTCGAGGTGTATCTAGGTTCTACGGTACATCCAGTTAAGGTCTATACTGACCATGATCCACTCAAATTCCTCAGTCGCATGTACAATTCAAACCGTAGGTTAATGCGCTGGAGTCTATTGCTTCAACCGTTTAACCTTCAAATTGTGCATGTCCGAGGAAAAGACAATATTGTCGCGGATGCATTGTCTAGAGTCGATGCGTGATAGGATTCATTTTGTTTTATGATTATAGTAAAAAAAAAATTAAATTGCATCTGGCCTTATTGATTAAAATGGCCTATAGGCTATAGTTATAATTATTTGTACCTAAAACTCTTTTGTTTAAGTTGGCTCGGAAGAAGAGCTGAAAACAAAGTTTATGAAAAAAAAAAAGTGTTTTGTTCAATGTATGGCGACAAGTCACCATTTTGGGGTGGGGGTGTTACGTCCCCCAGCTCTGGTGTTTGCTGATATACGTGCATTCTAGTGCAGTGTCTCTCCCCTTTTCTTAATTGCAGATGAGCCACACCTGAGCGAAGCCTAAGTTTGCGCTATATAAAGCTTCTGGGACCGTTCCTGAGGGCGCACACAGAGACCGAGACCAGAAGCAACGCACTGCCGTGTGTTCTGTCTTCGTAAACAGCTGCCTACTTGCTGTCCACCCGGCAGCATTGAAGTGTTCCGCCTTTATAGTAAATCTTGCTGTTATCTGTTAAATAAACATACCCCTATTATTTTTGCTACGAGCCGATCTGTGTGCGTCTCTCCTTTATGTTAAGGGTGGTGTCCGACCGCCCGTAACAAAGCTATTAAATGTATTATTAAAATATGACAATTAAAACATGGGTGAAAAATTATGACGGAATTGTTACGACCCTGAGAAAGTCCAATACAAGCGCTGTATCCGTCAAATTTCAAACATTACAAATAAACACGCTACTAAGATGGACAGAAGACATGGACAAGTCCTTGAAAAGGTAAAATATGGACGATGGTTATATGTGGGATAGTGGTGTGCCACAGAATGTTTTAGTTGTAAAAAGTGTGCCATGGAAGAAAAAAGAAACACTGGCTTAAGTAGCCTAAAATCTCCAAAATAGCTCTTATTCAATTGAGATAATGTTAGTAGCCTGTGGCTGTTAATGAACAGTTTAGTTATTTGACCGTCGAGGATTATCTGTTCAATGATCAGAAAATAAAGCTGTCCATCTGCTGATCTCCTATGTCTGATTGTGTTGGCTCTTTGGTTATTTGGCTGTTGAGCATAATTTATTATAGTTTTTGTCTGTGGATGATTCTGTTCAGAAAGCTAATTTTAAGTTTCCCAATTGCTTAAATGTGGTAAAAATGTGTAATAATAATATAACCTATTTCAAAATGAATTTAAAATGGAAAGCTGATAGCTTAATAAAAAAAGTTTATCTTCATAAAAATGTTTTAGAAAATTTGAAACCTGCTCTACATCATCAACATGATCAAAACTTTGCTGAAAACTCAGTAGATTTCTGCTGCCTCATGGTGAAAGTTTTCATGGAAGTAAAAGACCTTGTAATATAATTTCCTAAATGGCTTCATTCATCTTGTGATACACTCATCTTTTTGATATGAAATCTTTGTTAAAGTAAAATGAACAATAATGTTTATATTATTACTGATATTTCAAAATTAGTATTTATTGAACTGAAGCAGCATGTGCTTACTTAAAATTGTATTATGCTGTAGAAAAATTGGTTTAAATGGGTTTTAAAAAATAATTGTCTGACTGTTTAATGTTTTAGGCTTTATAGGATTAAGCTTTATGCTTTGTATGACAAGTGCTGTCGAATATATTTCTTTTTATTATACTATTCATTGCTATAACTGCATTTCTGCATTACAAAATATAACTGGGCTTAACTGGATGGAAAAATATATTGATATTTTATTTTGTGTGGTACAAAAAGAACTGATTAAACTGGATACGTAAAGTTGGTTGAGACAAACTGTAATGTTGGTTTGACAAAACCAAAATACTTTTAAATGCTTGAAGTAGAAAGTTTTACAGGTCTTACAGTAAGACAAAGAAAGAAAGAAGAGAGCATCTAAAAGCAGATTAAAATGATTCTGTGTAAGTTTGGACAGTTGAAGTATGAACATGTAGTTTAGGAGATTTTGGTGATGATGACTTCACAGGGCTTTTTTGAAGGGAGAATAATAATGGTAACCAGCTGTACGGTCGTTCCAAACAGAATTTCCAATAAAATGACCAAATGACCACTATTTTGAGCAACACTCCTTTCAGCCCTTCAAAGCTCTCACAATGGAGGGTAAAGTCTGAATGGGACGCACCCCATCATTCAGATGAGTTAGAACTGACTGAACTCTTTGCCAAGTTTCACCAAAACCATGTGTAGATGTTGCAGTAACCTTTAATTTGTTAAATGCATAAATTAAGTGTTTGATGAAGTTAAAATATTTAATAATATATTGTTGCCCCTATAAATACCGCATATGGACATTTATTTCATGTAATACTACAAATTATGCATAAAAAACAAGTATTAACATTGAGTTTACATTATGTGTAACAAACGTTAAAATTGTACCTTCTCTTTAAGAAAAGTCGCTGTTCAGCAAATGTATTTCGGTTGAGTGGTTTCTTTACCACTTCTTTACCAAGTGTGTATCTCAACTTTAAAATACACTTGGGCCAGATCCGTTTGGAAACTCACCTGCTGGAGTCCATCCCTTTGGCCCGCATCTGACGCCTGAACTGGATGCCTGTTTGCTCACTCCCTGATTCCGACCGAGTCAATCGGCCCAAGTGAGGAAGCCGATGACATGCCGATGCTTCAGGAGTTGAGAAGGAATCGGACCATATAAGTGACAGCGTATCAGAACTAGCCCAAGTTTTATAACTACACTTTCTCATGCATTTTAATTATAGATTATAATACATAAGTAATATATATTTTTTACAAATCTATTCAACCATCTCATTATAATTAATGTGCAAGAACTGACTTGAATGCATTAAGAACATTTATTGACAACATTTTACAAAAGTGTTTGCATGTGCATGATTTTTTTTTTTTACAAACTGCAATTAGGCCCGTATACACATCCATGAAATACAATTTATCAACTTGAGAAATAATAATTTCTCAATACACACACATTCAAAACACACTCTGACATCCGTACACACCCACACAATTTTAGCTGCATCATATATTCAATTGGCCTGTAGTGCTTTATAATACAGCAAACAGAAAATAGGGGGAAAATCACGTATATACTCCATAGGCTAAACAAAAAATGGCGCCATCTGGTGGAAAATATAAAAAATGTAAATTTTGAAGCCAGATTTTTGGAATGAAGGCATATATTATAATATCATATAATTCATGAATTTATGCTTTAATGGCACTGGGAATCAAATGTTGCTGTTTTAATGGGTTTCAATGAAGACATTTTTGTCCTGAAGGTCCCGAGTGCAACTATTTTGTGTACTCAGTGTATTATAGGAAATAAGGTTGAAATATCAAAATTCAACCAAAAATACACACCTTTGGCAAAATTTATGACGTTGGCATTAACAACCAAATGATTGAAAAAAAATAAATAAAAATGTCCTGAAGATTGCACAAGGGTTCAAATAGTTTAAACCAAACTTATGCATGTTGTTCTTTTACAAGTTTTTCCAATGTCTCTTTGTCTTCATCCTGCAGGTTTTTGATGAAATTGAGTCATGAAACAGTGACTATTGAACTGAAGAATGGCACACAGGTCCACGGCACGATTACTGGTAATTCTTATTTTCCATTTGTGAAACTAAACTGACCCGGTGAGTTATACTGTTGGTAATGCATCTGATTCAAGTGTCTATTTATAAAGAATTCTTGAATTAATTGGTGAATACATTTAATTAATTTGTATAAATGTCAGGTGTGGACGTCAGTATGAACACTCACCTCAAAGATGTGAAGATGATGCTCAAAAACAGGGAGCCGACTCAACTTGAGTCCCTCAGTATCCGTGGCAACAACATCCGCTATTACATCCTGCCCGACAGTCTTCCTCTGGACACACTGCTGGTTGACATCGAACCCAAGGTCAAGTCAAAGAAGAGAGAGGCTGGTGAGTGCTGTTGTCATGGTGATATAGTGATGGACAAGCTACACTGAATGCACTGATCGTGTATTGCTTTCAATGTTAAGAAGCAGTGAATCCGTTAACTGTTGTTCAAAACTACTATGATGATGTGTTTATGAAGTGTTAATTCATTATTAACTTTCCTACAGTGGCTGCACGTGGCCGAGGAAGAGGGCGGGGTCGTGGCAGAGGAAGAGGGCGTGGCCGGGGAGGGCCTAGGAGATGAATCTCTGAAGCCTCTGTGCATTTTTTTCACATTGTACAGCATTTTTGTTTGTTCTTCCTTTAGAAAATACTTTGTGATTCTGATTTGTTTTCATTTTGTACATTTAAAATGCCTTCATGTTTGTAAGTGCTGAACTGTATGTGTCACTTAAATGATGCAGAACTGTGTTTCTGTAAAGGTGTCCGATTATTTTTCTAGATTGTTTCAATAAAGTGATAATTGAAAATCTCCACTGGAGTGTTGAAGGAATATTCCTTTTTATTTAAAGTGGGTCATGATGTGTTTCAACCAAATCATATGATGCGCACTGTCTCCATGGCAACAGTTTATTCTCCAGTCACTTAAAAACTTGCAGTGCAGAAATTGTTGCATTTTGTAAGAGAAATTGCTTGCTAGTATGTTACTCATAAGTCGGTTTAAATAAAAAGCATCTGCTAAATGTAAATGTTATGTAATAGCCTCAGAGAATTGACCCAATTGAAATACAGATATAATACTATTTTGTTGCGAAAGGTAGCTTTTTGGTTATTCAGGGTAAGACAGTCAGGCTTTTGAGTTAGGGGAAAAAGCAGGGAAAATTAGGTTAGATACATTAAACAGATGCATACATTTTTTTCTACCGTTCCCTCAGTAAAATCTGATGGTGGTGAAATTTTTACCTCAACCATTGATATTAATAATGCTTTTAAAGAGATATATCTTGATCTCTATAGTTCCACATCTTTGTCTACTGATGAAGATATTAGAAATTTTGGGAACCATTAGAACTCCCTAAACTGACGAATGAGCAAAATAATTCTCTTGATTCTGAGATAACCTTGTAGGAGCTTGGCGAGGTAATTAAATCCTTGTCTACAGGCAAGACTCCAGGGACAGATGGATTTGCCACTGAATTATTTAGGTCAAGGTCAATTTATTTATATAGCACATTTAAGAACACTAGTGTATACCAAAGTGCTGTATATATGCAAATTAAACAATAACTGGACACAGAGTAATAAAAGACTACTTTGAAAAATAACACAAAACAAGAAATTACCCATATAGTCTACAATAAACATTCATGTAAAAGCCAAGGAATAGATATACTTCTGTAGGCGTGATTTAAAAACAGGAATGGACGGGGCAGGCCTAACGTCCAGAGGTATACTGTTCCATAGTCTAATGCAGCAACAGAAAAAGCACAATTTCCTTTTAAACTTTTGGCGAGAGCGAGGTATTTACAGGAGAAATTTGTCCGAAGATCTGAGGCTTCTAGGGGATTGTTGATAGCTCAGAAGTTCTGACAGATAAGAAGGGGCCACACCATTTAAATCTTTATAAACAAATAACAAGATCTTAAAATGGATCCTATAATGCACCGGTAACCAGTGGAGAGATGCTAAAACCGGTGAAATGTGTTCCCTCTTAGCACTAGCAGCTGCGTTTTGGACCAACTGCAGGCGATACAGAGATGAGTGATTTAGCCCCATATGCAGTGCATTTGAATAGTCAAGTCTAGATGAGATGAAGGTGAGGATAACTGTCTCCAGATCCTTAAATGAGAGCAGAGATTTTAATTTGGCTATTTGCCTTAATTTAAAAAAGCTACTCCTTACCACAGCATATACCTGTTTTCCAAAAATTAGTTCGGAGTCAAAAATCACTCCTAGGTTTTTTGCAAAAGGATGAACATTTAGAAACAGTATATCTAGGTTCCTAGTGATATCAGAGACAGCACCAGGGAGACCAAACACAACAACCTCTCATTTAATTGGAGAAAGTTTTTTGCAGTCCAGCATTTAATGTCCTCAAAGCATTTTAGAAGCACAGAGCAAGAGTAATCAGAACTAATAGGAATATATAGCTGAGTATCATCGGCATAGCAATGATATGAAATATTATATTTCTTCATGATAGAACCCAAAGGGAGCATATACAGAGAAAGTAGAATGGGTCCCAAGAGGGACCCCTGGGGTACCCCACAAGTGAACAATGCAGAAGAAGAGGACGAATTTCCAATCGTAACACTCACAGTCCTATCTGAGAGGTATGATGTAAACCAATCTAAGACAATGCCCTTGATGCCAACCTCATCCCTTAAACGTTTAAGAAGGATAGCATGGTCAACGGAATTTTTATATCTTATGCTACAGAACTGGCTCCACTTTTGCTAGAAGTTTATATGGAATCATTAAAGAATGGAAAGCTTCCACCAACCATGACACAACCCGGATCAGTCCGATACATATAAAGGACAAAGATCCAAGTGAGTGTAAGAGGTACTGTCCAATTTCCCTGATCCAACTAGACATTAAAATATTGTCAAAAATTCTGGCTAACCAATTAAGTAAAGTTATGACTTCTCTTATCAGAGATCAGCTGGGGTTTATTCAGGGCCGCAGCTCTTCTGATTACATTAGGCGTCTCATCAATATCATGTGGTCTGTGGTGAATGATCCGACTCTGGTTGCTGCCATCTCACTTGACACTGCCAAGGCGTTTGATGTGGTAGAATGAGATTATTTTTTTAAGATTTTGGAAATATACAGGTCGAGAATACTTTTAATGAATGGATTAAGTTACTTTATAGACACCTGGTAGGGGCGGTACAAACAAATGTATTAATTTCAGATTATCTTTCTCTGGATAGGGGTCAGAGTGGATCATAAGGGGGGTTACTACACTTTGTGACCTATATGAGAGTGGAGAGTTGAGATCCTTTGAAAATTTGGTTCAACATTTTGGGATTCCCAGATCTCAGTTCTATAAGTATTTACAGCTGTACCACATGCTCTGTACTGTTTTTGGGAGTAGTTTACACCCCCTAAAAAGCGGCAGATACTCTGGGAGAGGTGATTATTGATTTTGGAAAAGGTCATGAGGCATAAGTGTATTACTCCCTGCTAATTCAGAGTCTGGGGAACGGAGCTTCAACTTCTGTCAAGAGATTATGGGAGAAAGATTTTAACTTGGTATTGGAGGAGGGAGTGTGGGCTGGGATTCTAAAAAACATCAAGTCTGCATCTAGAGATTCAAGGGTGCACTTTATACAGTTCAAGATTTTACATAGACTGTATTGGACCCCCACTAGATTGTGTAGGCTTGGTCTTAAAGATGCACCCATCTGCTGGCAATGTCAATCAGAAGATGGAGACACAACCAAAACAAATATTTGTGTGTGTGTTAAGATCCAAGAATTTTGGTTGAATTTGTTTGTTATGTGTGAGGTATTGGGCACTCATTTTATTATGCCCCAGACTGATGGGACAGTCATCAATGTGGAGAATAAACACATCAAAACTGGATCCTAACTAGCGTTATGATTGCCAGACAGAAAGATTTAAGGGGTGGGAAGTCAGCTGGAGCACCCCATTTCAGGAGGGGTGTTCAGAGGGTGGCAGCTTTTGAAGAGGGGTCATCCAGAAGACTGGGGAATTTTATACTTGTTTGTGGGAAAATGGGGAAAATATCTGGCTTTTTTGGAGGGCTGTTGGGGAGGGACAGTGGAGAGAGAGGTGTAGTGGATAATATGTGTGATTATTATAATTTTATATATATAAATATATATTGTGTGTGTGTCTATAATCATGTGACCACTGGGTTTTTGTTGGGGGTCGGGAATGGGAGGGGGTAATAGTGGGGGTTAAATATTGATTATGTTTGTATATGTTTTTCTTTTCTTTGTTTAATAGATTAATCACTTTGTTGACTTGAATCAAGGAACGGCAATTTGGACATTCATTTTTTCCCCCGGATCTATCAAGTCATTCAAAGATACATTCAAATGTGTTTCACACACAAAATACTTGAACACACCTCTTTATGATTTTACTTTTTACTTTTCAGAATACAAAGTAATTTTTTATTTTTTTTTAAGTAAAAAATTTCTAAGTGGTGTAAACATTCGGAGATTGTAAACAAGAAAACAATTCTCATTAAAAGTTTGAAATGTTATCTAAAAAAATTAAAAGGTCAAAAAAGTATTCAAAACCAATATGAATATATTTATACAAATTTGATACATGTGTTTTAAACTGGAGTTTTAAAAGATTTTCCCATTTTATAATTTAGACATCTTTATTTGTCATTGACCCATAAAAGTCACTTGAGGAAGAAACAAAAGGTTTCACTGTTTCACTGTCACTTCAGCAGGTGTTCTGAATAATTATATAAGTTACACACATTAGTGTGTCAGGTCAGTTTGTCTCTGTTGATTCTGTTGACTGTGACTTCTCTGTTTTCTTCACAATCATGTTCATGATCAGTTCTCAAAGAGATGTCCATCTAAATCCTAAAACACACAAAGTCAAAGTCAAATGTGCTGTATGCGACATTACCGCATTATTTATTTCAGAAAAACGTACTCTCACTATCTGTGACTGATCGAACATCTCCATTGCAACTCTATTTAATAGTAATCAATAGAAAAAAACTCAAATCTGTTTATCACACACACACAGAGACACTGAAAGAGCTGAAAACATAATTGATATATACACAGTTTAATATATAGTTAAATACATTTATAGTACATAAGCAACAATTCATCAGCAAAATAAAGGAGATCAATTCAAATATGATTATATTAATCATCACTACTCACATCAGTGTCTCCAGTTTATAATATGGATCATCTTTTAGATCAGAGAGCAGCTTCACTCCTGAATCTCCTAGATTATTCCCATACAGATACAGTTTTCTCAGGTGTGAGGGGTTTGATCTCAGAGCTGAAGTCAGAGCAGCACAACCTTCATCTGTGACACGACAATAACTCAACCTGCAGAGAACAATTACACACTCTTCACTCTCTCAGTTCACAACACACACATCAGTTTAACAGAGATTTGGTGGGGTGGGGTTAAGACCCCCCTTGAGCAGTTTGACCAGCCCACCCATTGTACCCAATTGTGTTGTTCCAAACCTATATGACTTTCTTTCTTCAGTGGAACTAAAAAGGAGATGTTAGGCAGAATAACAGCCTCAGTCACAATTCACTTTCATTGTATGAAAAAAAGATGTAAAGAAAGTGAATGGTAACTGAAAATTATCTCATAATTTTCTCACCCTCTCTCGGCTGGTCTGAAATTGGCAGGGTAAAAAAAATTTCACTGCACACCCTCAATATTTTGAGTGACTCAGTGTGTGTTTTGAGTCAGCGAGCAGCTCAGGATCATTGATAGTAAATCTGTGAATAGTTAGTCTTTCCTCTTGTGATGATACCCGCAGATGTAATCGAATGTTTTTCAGTATGTTGAGGATCAGCACATACAAGCACCATTTAAAAAAGAAACAGATACAAAACAAATCTACAGCAAAACCAGTTCAGCTTGTGTATAACATTCCTCCTGCTCTGTTGTAAATAACACAGCGCTGCCATATTTGACATATTTCATGTGTCAGTTCTTGAACTTCCCAACTCACTTACGCCACTTGAGAGTCTTTGGGTATTCGACCCTCATGAGCGAGCTGAGTATAAGTGAAATTATACAGTTAAACAGTTTTAAATAATTATCTATTTCTTAAGTACACCTAGTGTTTCACTTCAGAAGACATTAATTAATCCACTGGAGTTTAGTTTATTCTGACTTTATGTGCTTTTTAGATCTTCAAAGATCTGATCACCATTCACTTGCACTGTATTAAACTACAGAGCTGAAATATTCTTCTAAAAATCTTAATTTGAGTTCAGCAGAAGAAAGAAAGTCAAACACATCTGGGATGGCATGAGGATGAATAAATTATGAGAAAATTTTAACGTTTTGGTGAACTGTCCCTTTAAATAATATTCTGCTAATATTAAGTTCAATCAACAGCATTTGTGGCATTATGTTGATTAGCACAAAAATTTAATTTGACTCGTTCATCTTTTTCTTTAAAAACAAAACAAAAACAAACAAACACAAAAACACTCAAAAATACACAAACACATAAATCGCAGTTACAGTGAGGCACTTACAATGGAAATGAATGGGACCAATTTTTGGAGGGTTTAAATCCAGAAACGTGAAACTTATAATTTTATAAAAGCACTTACATTCATTCTTCTGTTGAAACTTGTGTATTATTTCAGTTGTAAAGTTATTTAAATCAAAATTTTTACATCGTCATGGTAACAAAGTTGTAAAATCTGCTATAACTTTACACAGAAGTAACACTAAAATTATGTTTACACTCATATCCTTTATGTCTTGTATACTCTTAAAACTAAATGTGTGTGGTATCATCATTATGTGACAGAATCCTGTCGACTGAACTCAACTTAAATTTAACCTGGAATATTCCTTTAAGTTTAATTCAGTAAATAAATCTGTTAAAGATAAAATACACTTATATATTCAAGATAAATTATCTGAAAGTCTAAATATCTTATATGTTGTTTCTTAGGTAAATGTTTTGTTTTAAGGATTTTTTAGATATTTTAAAATATTTAATCATTAAATATAATATTCAACATTATATTCTCCGATAACAATTTTTAAAGAAGTCTTAAAAAAAAACTAAAAAGATTTTGTTGCAGTGTGTAATGGGTTAAGAGACTCATTCACCATTTTCTTCACTTGATTTTGATCAATTTAAAAAAATCTTCTTAATAGTTGCGTTTCGCAGATTTCTTCATGATAAGATAAACACCATGAAACATACAGTATATTATTATTCAATACATCACAAGACAAAACTGTGTGGACCCTTTACACATATCCCTGTTTGCAGAGCGGAAGTGGAATCATAGTTAATCTTGAATGGAGGTGAATGAGAGAACACAACAAATGTAATTTACCTATTTGCTCCAGCAGCAAAAGAAAATATCAAAGAATAAGCTTTCATGACCTTTCAAAGGAAGATAAAAATATACAGTGCTGGATAACAGCAGTAATAAGAGAGAAATAGAGAAACTTTTCTGTCACTCAACAGCTGTTAGAAGTCTCATCGCAGCTGTCACGTTCCCGCTGTCTGCCCTGTGTTCTTTGTCACTAGTCTTGTCTAAACTACACTTCCCATGATCCCCGGCCCTAATCACTGCCAGCCCTGTGTCATTGTGCTCACCTGATTGTAGTTTGTCTTCATCATGTCTCCAGTGTATTTAAACCCTGTTTGTTCTCCATTCCCCGGTCAATCGTTGATTGAATGTTGATGATTCAATGTTAGTGATTGAATGTTTGATGTATGTTTGTTTCTAAAGCCTGCTCTGTGTTCACTTCCCGAGTTCCTTGTTTATGTTTATTTCCCCATCGTGGGTTTTCCTTTGTTTGTTTGTTATTTTCAATAAAGTTAAAACTGCGTTTGGATCCGCACCTTCTCGTCTGTCTTCACTCCAGCCTCACTCATAACAGCAGCTGCTGTAACTCGATTTTTAAAACCTACTCCAGGGTAATATAACACAAAGTTCAATGTTATACATTTACAACAAATAGTTTTACAACTGGAAATATAAAAAAGTTTTCTAAATTGACATTTTTAAATAAGGCAGAAATGTGTCATAACACGTCTGTGAAATGGGTCCATTAGTGCACGCGAGCGACGAGAATCATCCGGGATCAGTTTGACGCCAGGTTCACACATCCTCCGTGAGCGGCGCCTTTTCATTTCAGCACCCATATTAACAGTCATGACGTGATGCGTCCCAGATGCGGCAGTGAGCGGATAGTTTTGGCGTTGAGTATTTTTGCCACGTGACTCATGCTGGACTCAGCGGCTCTGAGTGAATAAAATCTAAAATAATCAGGAGATTGTATAAAATCACCAAAAGGAAATGAAAATTAAGTAGAACCTACAAAACTGTACAATCTACAATCTGAACACAAACAAACACAAATTAACTAAAAAGAATGAATAAATAAACCGCATTGCTTTTTTCTGTTTATGTTGGCTATAGGGATGTTTGGGATTCACTACATTAACAGATCATGACCAAGTTCACTGATAAACAAACAAATGCCCATGACTGCCGTTTTCATTGAAGCAACAATTGACCTCATTCAGATTTGTATGTCCACATAATGGACGAGACCGTCTGATTGAGGAGGTTGAGAATTACAAAGTGCTGTTCAACCCTCAGCATTTATTATAGAAGGATTTATTAGCAAAGGAAAAGGTGTGGGATACAGCAGCTTCAGCAGATTTGTGCTGATGGTAAGTTAATGTTTTAGTTTACAGTATGACTTCATGTCGTACAGTCTACATACACTTTTTTTTCTTCAGTTGTTTAAAATAAATGCCGTTATTTGAATGTTATTACTTATTTAATAATTTCTGTCTGGCTGAATGCCACACACCGGAACAGTTTTTCTTCTCTGACTAAATGCAGATGATTAAAGGGCACCTATTATGGAATTTTTAAAATTACCTTTCATGTAGTGTGTAACATAGATTTAAGTGAACAAAAACATCCTGCAAAGTTTTATATATGAAAGTTCACCGTAAAAAAAGTTATTGTCTCTCAAAAGTAGGAGTCGACTCTGAGTCAATGTAATGAATCGTTTTTCCAACGATTCATTTTCCTTTTCGTTATGACGTCAAGACGAAAAATTATCAAATCGGCCGCGCCCACTAATTGCGCGCAGACACCAGGGAAAACTAGATATATGCTCTGCAGACCCGCAGCACCACCAGTTTCAGAACCCCAGCGCCAGAACCTGAAGTGAGGGGCGGAGTTATTGACAATGAGACAAGCATGGCGGAGAGCATGGTGAGTTGTGTAACGTTGTCTAAAGTTTTTGACATAATGTGGTGAAAAATTATCGCATATTTTAAGTTCAGCGTTTATCTGCTAAATATTTAATTTGTGCATAACTTTATCATCTTATTGAAGCTTGAATATGTTGTCATACTTTATTGTATTAAAAAAAAATTCTACGGATGGTTCGATACATTTTTGCGTGTTGTAAATGAGCGTTGCGGTGACGTTTTGAAGACATCTTGTGAAGGTGTTAAAGTGTTTGTTCCACGTTCCTACCGAAATACTGTTGACTGTGTTTTTGCATGGATTCAGAGCTTCAAACTGTGTGCTGCACAATGTAACTTCATATTAACAAATCTGTTTTATTATTTTTGTATTTATGTTGCAGTAAGATGACAGCCAAAATTGCACCTGGCACATGGGTGCTACTGAAAAACAAGGTTGGTTATAAAGAGGACTGCTGAAGTGTCAAACCCTTAAAGGAGTCATGACATGGTTTTTTTTATTGTATTATTATGTTCCCTTAGGTGCAATTATAGTATTAATATATTTTTTTTTAAGAAAAACTTTTAAAATCTAGTGATTTATGACATTTTCCCACCCTGTTTCTCATCCTCTGATTCAAACAGTCTGTTTTGGGGGCGTTTTCCATTTAAGACTTCAGTGTTAACGCCCACTGTTATGATTGGCTAACGTCAGTGCCTATGTATCAATTATTGACGCCCCCAGCCAGAACAATATGCAAGTAAACTAAGTAAAAACACTGTGATTATTCATAATGAATGAAATTGCACTTTAAAAAGTAGTTTAAAGTTTAAAATAGATTACTTACAGTTTGCGTCGTCGTTGTTCCCAGAATAGTCGGCACGGACTTATCTTTGAGCAACAGTTTTCTGGCAAAGCCAGCATCATATTGAGATTTGTTCTCAAAACAGTCATCCTTAAAATGTACAGAACAAACGCTTAAGTTAACACTGCCGTGACTGTGACGTCCGCAAAAAAGTAGTTGTCTTGCGCTTAAAGCGTAGTTATCTTGTGCTGGAGGCGGTCATATGCAAACGCTGTTACGTCACTTCTAACCGACACGTCACTTCTAACCATGAATCCAGAACGAGCTGTATTTTGAGCTTGATTAAATAAATGATTCGTTTAGAATGGGGAGGACGTCTTAAAATATTAAACTTGCAGGACGTTTTAATGATACAAAGACCTCTTATATACCAAAAGATCAAGGCAAATTTGGTTTCTCATGTCATGACCCCTTTAATAAACTCATGCTTTTTTTTTTTTGGATATCCCCCAACAGATTGGTGGTGTAGACTGTGGAGTCTTCATGTTGATGGTGAGACATTGTTTTGATATAATTAAACCAATGATTGGTGTGGTGGTGTTTTTATTTTAAATTTTTAAAGTTGTTAAATACGGAACAAGGAAGAATTTTTTTTTAATTTGACGTTTACAGAGATAATGTTCCTTAATTTTTGCTGTTTTCCAGTATGCTCTACATCTTGTCTTGGGAGCACCCTTTGATTTTAGCAGTTGAAATATCAAGATTTCTCTATTTATGTCTTCCAGTGCGACTTTCCAAACATACGGAGATGGTGGGCTCTTATTCTTCTGGAGAACTTTGGGGTTTTCTCTGAAAGGTAGATACTGGACATTTACTCCAGCCCACCGTTACATTTGCACCCTCTTCTGATTAATTTTAAATTAAGCTATATATATTCCAGTGCAGAAACCCAACAAGAGTCCCTTCCATGTGAAGAACAAGCTACGCTTAGCAGCAGTGAGGCGGTGTGTATATATATATATATATGTGTATATATAATCTCTTAACATATAATACATTTATATGTCACATTTATAAAGTCACATTTTCCTTTAATATTCTGTAATGAAGGAGCTCCCAATAATCCGGCACATGAAAGAAGCTGTGAAATGGCTCCATTCCAACAGCCATCTGCTCAGGGGTCCAGTGGAAGAGCCTCTTTTCATTCGAATGAAGACGACAAGGAAAAGGCCCGCAACAATCTCCTGGAACAGTCAGAAGCTTCCAGAGAGCCCTTTCTATTTCATTTTGTGTTCAGGGATGACATGGAGTTATTTTTACAAGAATGTAAGGACAAAATGGGCCTGAGAGTGAATTCCTCATTTGATACTTTTTAAGTTTAATTTATACAGGATTGTCATGATAAAATGGGCCTAGGGGTGAATTGGTCATTTGTTGTATATATTTTTATTGTTTCTTTTAAAATGATGCTGAAATTTCTCTCTTTTTTATTTTTTTGACAAGTTTTATTTTACATAAAGAAAAATGCATGCTGCACATGTTCTTGTGAAATAAAGTATATTTGATATAAAATGCCCATAAGTTTCAAGCATTTTTTTTCACCATCATGATCAGGAAGTAACTCTCATAATACAATGAAACGGATAACTATATACAATTATATTACACAACATCAATGTTTTAAAATGCTTATTGTACTGTACCTTAATGTATCATTATAACATACGTATAAAGTATGATGTTTCGTTTGTAATAAAAGCAAACTACGCTCCAAAACGTTAGGTGGCGCTACTCGGTTTAGAACGTAAGCTCCGCCCCTCACTTCAGGTTCTGGCGCTGGGGTTCTGAAACTGTTGGTGCTGCGGGTCTGCAGCTGGACACTATTGGGGAAAACTTGAAAACATCATGTCGACAACAAGACGCTGTGTTCTGAAGTTCATATCAAAAGCGACCTTTTTTTCACTGCCCAGGGACGAGCATGTGAAGAATCAGTGGCTAGAGTTTATATTTACAACTATACCACACAAGTATAGCCCGAACCTTGTGCTGTGTTCGCGTCATTTTAATGACGATTGCTTTACGAACATGAATGCTTTCAAGTGTGGATTCATGAGCGGTTGATACTGAAGGAAGGTTCAGTACCAAGTTTATTTGGATCAGCTTCCTCCTCCGAATCACAACCTGTAAGTATTATTAATAATTGTTGCTTTTATGTGTTTTTTAGCATGCTTAATAAGTATTTGTGTGTGTTGTGTAAGTTACGCTCAGCGCAGCTTCTAGGTCTCCAATGTAAATTTTTTTGAAATATGTGAAATGTTTGTCGATGTTATTGGAGTTGTCATAAAGAATAGAGCAATAACTTGTAGTAATGTAGTGCTTTATCAATATGTTTATGTGTTGGGCTAACGCAAACAATAACTGATTGGGTGTTTACCACCGAACTTTGGGATATGATCGCTAACATAAATCAACTCCAATTCCTTCTCTGATTTAGATTTTTTTACTACAAAGCGGTGATGGGCGTTCCGTTTCCGACAATCTCTGCACAGAGTATACCAATCACAACTGACTGGGTCATCTGACCAATCACCGCAGATTAGCGTCACGCAAAGGAGGGGTTTGGAAAAATGAGTCGTTGAACGAATCATTTGGGAGTCGGTGAGCAAATCAGGTAAACATAAATGCATATTATAAGACAACAAAAGTGTTTTTTGTCATTGCATGCATGTAAAACTGTTGTTGAGGACTCCCAAAACAATATTAGGAACATTTTAAATGCCAGAATAGGTGCCCTTTAAGGACCCAAAACTGTGTCGGCTGGGGTCTATCTGGAAATTATTTATCATTGAGGTGTAAATGTTGTCCTCCTACTCATCTATAAACAACTTAATGAAGAGCCAATTTATTATAGTAATCAATTACACCTCTCAAAAAATTACATTATGGTCTTATGAAAGAAAATGTTTGGCGTATGAACCCAGAGATAATTTGTCTCTCACAGAAAAGACGCGGCCAATGCGAATGCCCAACCTGATCGGGGCTGCTCACGCCCCGATACGGAGGATGCGTGAACCCGGCGTGAAACTTCCACATGCTGTTTTTCACGTGACTCATAGAAACGGCACGAAGAGATGTTGAAGATGTTGGTAAGAACATCTGCCAGCTGGTCTGCACATCCTCCGAGCATTCTGCCAGGAATGTTGTCTGGTCCAGCAGCCTTCCGTGGGTTGACTCTATGTAGAGTTTTCCTCACATCCTCCGTGGTAAGACAGAGCTCCTGGTTGTTGGGAGGAGGGGTGGTCTTACTCGCCACCATGTCGTTCTGCACTTCAAACTGAGCGTAGAAGTCATTCAGCGTATCTGGAAGGGAGGCATCTTTGTCACAGGCAACTGATGTTGTCCTGTAGTTGGTGATGGCCTGGATGCCCTGCAACATGTCACCGCTGTCCTGGAAGCGACTGTGGATTCTCTGGGCGTGTGCATACTTTGCCTCTCTGATTGCCCGGGACAGTTTGGCCCTGCTCTGAAGGCGGAGTCTTGGGTCCTCATCAGCGTGCGCACCTCCGCAGTTATCCACGGCTTCTGGTTAGAGAGTGTGGTGATGGTCTTGGAGAAAGTGACATCATCAATGCACTTGCTGATGTAGCTGGTCACTGATGCTGTGTATTCTTCCAAATTGGTAGTCTCGCCATATGTTGCAGCCTCCCTGAACATGTGCCAGTTAATACACTCAAAACAGTCCTGAAGAGCAGAGATGGCTCCTGGTGGCCAGGTTTTCACCTGCTTCTGAAGCGGTTTTGTGCGTCTGACGAGCGGTCTGTATGCTGGAATTAGCATAACAGAGATGTGGTCTGAGTAGCTGTTGTAGAGTGAGCTTTTGTAGATTAACCTATAGGGGGCAATCTAATGCTTTTTGGCTTTGGCTTAAGAGTAGCAAAGAAGAAAGTGTTAGCAGACATTGATTCCACCTGGACTTGACTCAAGTGTATTGCTGGCTTGTGTTCCCTGAGTAAATCAACTTCTTTGAACAGATTTGTCTACTGCAAGTTATTACATTTTGGCGACAAGGATGGGATCAAGAAAAGAAATGCCTTGAAATGGAGAAAGTGTTGGAAGGTGAATAAATTAAATCCATACAAGTTGGAGCTTGGGAAAAGAAGATGGCCAACATGGTAGGAACAGTCACACCTTTTGATAGTCAATCTCAGTCTTGGGAAGAATATTGTGAAATCTTGCAGCATTTTTTCGAGGCAAATGAAATTACAGAAGCAGTCAAGCAAAAAGCAATATTGTTGAGCACTGTGGGAAGTCAAACATACAGTCTACTGAAGAATTTACTGAGCCCAGTTAACCCAGGAACAAAGACATTTGGTGAATTAGTAGAATTGCTTAAAGAGCATTTCAATCCAAAACCTAGTGAAATTGTACAGCGGTTTAAATTCAATTCAAGATCAAGAGAAGAGGGGGAAACTGTACTTGAGTATGTGGCAGTGTTAAGGAAATTGGCTCATGATTGTAATTATGGAGAAAAATTGACAGAAATGCTTCGGGATAGACTGGTATTTGGCTTAAATGATGACCGTATTCAACGTAAACTGTTGGCAGAAGCAGATCTAACCTTTGAAAAGGCTTTGAAAATAGCTCAAGCAATGGAAACGGCCAATAAGGATGTAAGGAATTTGCAAGCTAAATGCTCAGAAACATCCATGTCAATGAGAGTACATAAAACGTCAGTAAAACAAGAAGAAAGGCAAAGCAGAGCATGTTACAGATGTGGAAGCTTGCAACATTTGGCCAATGAGTGCAGATTTGTTTTTGAGAAATGTCACCAATGTGGGAAACAAGGACACATAATGAAAGTATGCAAATCAAAAAGTTTCAGCAGAGAGACAAACTTTCAAGGGGGAGAAAGATGTAAGAGAGTTGTGACCAGAGGACAGAGATCGTATTATGTGGGCAGAGATGAAAAAAGTGCATCTGATGAAGAGGGTATTTTTACAGTTCACAGTTTGAAAGAAACCGAGATTCCAAAGGTTGCTCCACTGACTATCACACTGGCTGTTAATCAGTCAATTATACCTTTTGAAGTGGATACCGGTTGTGGTGTGACTGTGATGAATGGGTCAAATTTTTCCAAATTATGGACAAAGTATAAAATTCCAGAATTAAAGACCTGTTCTTTGAAGTTAAAATCCTATACTGGCCAAACCTTAACAGTGTTAGGTTCTGCGCAGGTGGAAGTTAGACACAAAGGAAACATGAAGGAATTACCTGTAGTGGTAGTACCCGGAACAGGTCCCAATTTATTGGGTAGAGGATGGATTAAGGAATTGGGCATGGAATGGGAGGCTATACATAAGATTCAAGGGGTGGAAAATGTAACCTTGACTAAAGTGCTTAGCCAACATTCAGAGTTGTTTAAAGAGGAATTAGGTGAATTGAGAGGTCCACCAGCAAAGATTTATGTGGACAAGGAAGCGGTCCCCAGATTTTTCAAAGCCAGACCAGTTCCTTATGCAATGAAGACGAAGGTAGAAGCTGAAATAGAACGCCTGTTAAAAGAAAAAAATCATAGAACCTGTTAAACACTCTGAATGGGCTGCACCTGTAGTACCGGTTTTGAAACCGGATAATACTGTACGACTATGTGGTGACTACAAGCTAACTGTAAATCGAGTTTCAAAGTTGGAACAATATCCTATCCCTCGAATAGATGATTTGTTTGCAACATTGTCAGGTGGGCAAAAGTTTACCAACCTGGATATGAGCCATGCTTACCACCAGATTGCATTAGATGCGGAGTCCAAGAAATATGTCACAGTGAATACCCACAAGGGCTTGTTTACTTACCGTGTGTTACCCTTTGGAGTTTCTTCTAGTCCTGCCATCTTTCAGAGGACCATTGAAGGAGTATTGCAAGGTCTTCCGTATGTGGCAGTTTTCCTGGATGACATCCCGGTGACTGGTCGTAATGATGAGGAGCATCTCCAAACGCTTGCCAGGGTATTGGAAAGATTGCAGGAAGCAGGACTGCGGTTGAAACGGAGCAAATGTTCCTTCATAGAAAAAGAGGTAATGTTCTTGGGCCATAAAGTAGATGAGACTGGCCTCCACCCAGTACCAGAAAAGGTGACTGCTATTCAAAACGCTCCCTCACCAAAGAATGTGACAGAGTTGAAGGCCTATTTGGGACTGTTAAATTACTATAATAAGTTCTTACCCAACTTGTCTACCGTTTTAGCCCCTGTGCACAAGTTGCTAAGGAAAGATGAAAAATGGAACTGGGAGGGGGAACAAGAGGCTGCTTTTGCTCAATCCAAGAAAATGATCCACTCAGTACAAGTTCTGGTCCACTATGACCCCCAGAAGGATGTGATTTTATCATGTGATGCTTCTCCTTATGGCCTAGGTGCAGTTCTTTCGCATAAGATGCCGGATGGTAGTGAAAGACCCATTGGATTTATGTCAAGGACTTTGAATCAAGCTGAGCGGAATTATTCACAGTTGGACAAGGAAGGGTTGGCCATCATGTTCGGCTTGCAACGCTTCCATAAGTATTTGTATGGTCGGAAGTTTACTATCGTTACGGACCATAAACCCTTGTTGTCTTTATTTAATGAATTAAAAGCTGTTCCCCAAATGTCATCTCCTAGGATCCAGCGTTGGGCTGTGACACTAAGAGCCTATGAATACAACATCCTCTATAAGCCTGGCAAAGATCATGAAAACGCAGATGCTCTAAGTCGGTTACCATTGTCAACAGAGTCGGACATTGAACAGGAGGAAAGAGTCCTGATGCTGGAGAATGCAGACATAACCTTGATTACTGCAGAACCAGTGAGAGGGTGGACGCAAACCGATCCGGTATTATCCAGGGTGAGAGAAATGGTGCAACGTGGTGGGCATGAATTAATTGGAGCAGAGTTTGACCCTTTTACATCAAGACAAGATGAATTAAGTGTACAGGATGGTTGTGTGCTCTGGGGAGCCAGAGTCATCATTCCCAGTGTGGGTAGATCAGAAGTCCTGAAACAACTGCATCAGTGCCACCCAGGAGTATCCAGGATGAAAGCTTTGGCCCGAAGTTATGAGTGGTGGCACAAGTTAGATCAAGATGTTGAAAGGTTGGTTAAAACCTGTCATCTATGCCAAGAGCATAGGAACGTTCCGGCTGTAGCCCCACTGCATCCGTGGAATTGGCCAGAAAAACCATGGCAAAGATTGCACGTAGATTATGCTGGCCCATTCATGGGAAAAATGTTCTTGGTCTTGATTGATGCACATTCGAAATGGATCGACATGTATCCCGTGAACTCAGCCACATCTGCTGCCACCATTGAATGTTTGCGTAAGAGTTTCAGTAACCAGGGACTACCGGAACTTATTGTATCAGATAATGCTGCTTGTTTTGTTAGTGCTGAAGTTAAAGAGTTCCTGAACAAAAATGGCGTACAGCATGTTACTTCTGGACCTTATCATGCTTCCAGTAATGGGTTAGTGGAGCGGGCCGTACAAATTATTAAAGGCATGCTAAAAAAATGTGTTGAAGGAACTATTGCAACTAAATTGGCCCGAGTGTTATTCAGTTATAGGGTTACTCCTCAGACCACCACCGGTCTCTCTCCAGCCGAAATGTTACAAGGACGGAAATTGCGGTGTTCTCTGGACTTTATGCATCCTGATTTGACTAGGAAGATTAAGAAACAACAACAAAAGCAGAAAGCACATTATGACAAGAAGGCCCACGAACGCAGTTTCGGTGTGGGAGATCCAGTACTGGTTCGCAACTTTAGCTATGGACCGAAATGGATTCCAGGGAACATAGAGACTGTGACTGGACCACTTTCTTATAAAGTGATGCTGGGCGATGGGAGAGTGGTCCGAAGACATGTGGATCAAATTCATGGCCGACAGAAATTGCTGGTGAAGGTTTCAGGGGAGGAAATGGACGGTAAATCTTCTGATTATGACTTTTTTGACAATTCTGCCTCTGTGGTTTCTAAAAAGACAGAGGCAACAGTGGCTAAGGACATTCCTGGGGAAGTCAATCCCTTTGAAGCAGTTGACGATTCTTCTCAAGCTGCTGAGATACCTGAAATGAACAAATCTGTTAGCCCTGTTGTGATTATGAGAAGGTCACAAAGAACCAGGTAATTGCCTGGTTATTTGAAAGATTATGAAATTAAGTGAAAAAAAAAAAGAAAGAAAAAAGAAAAAAGAAAAAAAAAATTTGTAACTGTGTTGTGGTCACATGATTGTGGAATGAAGTTTATAGTATGGTAATTATATTGTAAACTTGGGGGGAAGGGGATGTTGTAGAGTGAGCTTTTGTAGATTAACCTATAGGGGGCAATCTAATGCTTTTTGGCTTTGGCTTAAGAGTAGCAAAGAAGAAAGTGTTAGCAGACATTGATTCCACCTGGACTTGAATCAAGTGTATTGCTGGCTTGTGTTCCCTGAGTAAATCAGCTTCTTTGAACAGATTTGTCTACTGCAAGTTATTACAGGGTTGGAGCGGGGCTCCGCCCGATAAGCGCCTGGGATGTTTGTGTAAACAAGATCAAGTGCGTTCACCCCTCTCGTTGCAAAGTCCACATACTGATGGAATTTAGGGAGCACTGTCTTGAGATTAATAACAATAAACAGTCGGTGTGAGCGTTCTACAGTTTGCTTATAGCCCTATACAGTTCACAGAGCGCTTCCTTAGCATTAGCGCTGGGCGGAATGTAAACTCCGGTTATGCAAACAGTGGTGAATTCCCGTGGTAAATAAAAAGGTCTGCATCTAACAGTCACAAGCTCCAACAGCGA
The DNA here is from genome assembly GCF_025860055.1 of Xyrauchen texanus. NCBI lineage: Eukaryota > Metazoa > Chordata > Actinopteri > Cypriniformes > Catostomidae > Xyrauchen > Xyrauchen texanus. The sequence continues at coordinate 9,026,364 of NC_068285.1, forward strand.
TGAACAGTAGCTAGAGACTAGCACAGAGTTCTTGCACCATTCCGTGTTGATGTAAACACACAAGCCACCACCGCGAATCTTACCGCAGAGAGCTGTATTTCTGTCGGCATGAAAGGAGGCAAGCCCGTCTAGCTGAATGGCGGCGTCCGGAACTCTGTCGCTGAGCTACGTCTCCATGAAAACAAAGACGCAACAGTCTATAAACTCACGCTGCGTTGCCTGCTGGAGTCGGATATAGTTCAGTTTATTGTCCAGGGAGCAAACATTTGAGAGCACGATAGACGGGAGAGCCGGCCGCCTAGGGTTTGTTTTTAGCCTAGCATGGGCTCTTGCCGCACTTCCGCTTTCTCGCACACCACTTTCGACGTCCTCTCCCCCGGCCACCGGCATCAGGTGACACCGAGGACTGGAGGCCTGGTCTCCGTAGCAAACAGAGTACATTTACATTTATGCATTTGGCAGACGCTTTTATCCAAAACGACTTACAGTGCACTTATTACAGGGACAATCCCCCCGGAGTTAAGTGCCTTGCTCAAGGACACAATGGTGGTGGCTGTGGGGACCGAACCAGCGACCTTCTGATTACCAGATTACCAGTTATGTGCTTTAGACCACTACACCACCACTATATGTGTAGCGCCTCCTGCAGTTCATCATGCAGCTTGGTTTTTGCATGTGTCTTATATCTTAGTAGTGTTTGGCGATGGTAGACACGACCACCGTTGCTCCGATGACAATGTGCCGCAAAAGTCTGGCTTTTTAAACAAAAATAGCGCTGTTTTGGATCCGGAGTGGCCACTGCGTGCTACCGCGCCGCCATCTTGGATCTATCCACGAAAAGTCCAAGAAAATGAAGAATCAAATTATACACACATAAACACTTCTCCCCTGAACACACCCATATGACACAAACACTCAACCCAGTGGTCATAAATATTTGGAATAAAAAAAAAGGATACATGGATACATTTAATGAAGCCCACCTTTCCACTTAATTCGAAAACCCTTTTAATTAAGGGATCAGACAAATTTGCAGGGAATAAAATTCCCAAATACTTAAATGCCCTGTTTGGGCCACTGGAAGGCACCTGGCTGAAAAGCTGTTACTGAACAGTACACTGTCAGAGCCAAAGCTTCGGATTTAGACCAATTGACTTTGTGTCCTGATAATTTAGAAAAGGAATTAATAATTCTGTTTAGGCAAGGCATAGATCTAGTGGAGTCAGAGACGAATAAATCTGTGTAATGCAGAAGCTTATGCGCCACACCTCCCACCATCACCCCTGGAAAATCATCTTCCTTTCTTATCATGGCTGCTAATGGTTCCAGGGCAAGACAGAACAATGGCGAAAGAAGGCAACCCTGCCGGGTGCCCCTGTCCAGAGTAAAATAATTGGAAATGAATCCATTTGTTTGTACCGTCGGTACAGGTTGTCTATAAAGTAGCTTAATCCAACCAATAAAAGCATTCCCTAACTTGTATATTTCCAAAATCTTAAAAAGATAATCCCATTCTTCCATATCAAACGCCTTTTCGGCATCAAGTGAAATGGCAGCAACTGGAGATTGACCATTTGCTACTGACCACATGCTCTTGATGAGATGCCTAATGTTATCAGAAGAGCTACGGCCCCGAATAAACCCCACCTGATCTATATGTATAAGTGATGCTTTACTTAATCGAATAGCCAGAATTTTTGACAAATCTTTTACATCTAACTGGATCAGGGAAATTGGACAGTAACTTTTACACTTGCTTGGATCTTTGTCCTTTTTAAGAATAAGACTGATCCGGGCTTGTGTCATGGTTGGTGGAAGATGTCCATTCTTTAATGATTCCATATAAACTTCTAGCAAAAGTGAAGCCAGTTCTGTAGCATAAGATCTAAAAAAACTCAGCGGCAAAGCCATCCGGCCACGGAGCCTTGCCTGTAGGCAGGGCCTTAATTACCTCACCAAGCTCCTCCAAGATTATCTCAGAATCAAGAGAAATGTTTTGCTCAATCGTCAGTTTAGGAAGTTCTAATGGTTCCACAAAGTTTCTTATATCGTAATCAGTGGATGAAGATGTGGAACTATAGAGATCAAAATAGAATTCTTTAAAAGCATTATTAATATCAATGGTCGAGGTAAATATATCACCACCAGCAGATTTCACTGAAAGAATGGTAGAAAAAGACTCTTTCTGCATTATATATCTAGCCAAAAGTTTTCCTGCTTTGTCCCCTGACTCAAAGTATGACCAAATATGAATAACCAAAACTCCACTTTCCGCAACAAAATAGTATTATATCTGTATTTCAATTGGATAAATTTTCTGAGGCCATCAGACGACATAAGTGCTTCAGCTCTGCCTCTGCCATTTTAATATTTCCTTCCAACTACACAAGTTCTCGTGCTTTGGATTTTTTGATGAATGAGACATTCTGTATGATCCGACTCCTAAGAACTGCCTTAAATGCCTCCCAAGCCACGGCCACAGAGGATGCTGAGGACCAGTTGGTCTCAGAAAATCATTGATTTCAGTCTTTAACATTTGTTGGAATTCAGGATTTTGCAAAAGGGATACATTAAGGTGCCAACTATATGATTTCTTTTTCTCCATATATGGCAACACCTTTAAACTCACCAGGGCGTGATCTGAGAATAAAATATTTCCTATTGAGCAATCAACAATAGATTAAATGATAAAAGGATATTTAAAAAAATCTATTCTAGAATAAATCTTATGAACTAATGAAAAAAATGTGTAGTCCCTACCAGAAGGGTTTAAAAGTCTCCAAATATCTGTAAGACCAAGATTTTTACACATCCTGTGAAGAATCAATGTTGCTCTAGGGGGCGTGCACACTTTTGCTTCACTATGATCAAGGACTGTCATCAAAAGATTAAAGTCTCCTCCCAATATTATATCATGAGGAGTGACAGCGGCTTTCAACATCCCTTCAAGATCAATAAAAATGCCCTGATCATCAGCATTAGGTGCATAAATATTAGCTAAAATCAGTCTTAGCCCCTGAATTTCTGCTAAAACAATAATTACTCTCCCTAATTTATCTTTAAACTGTTTGAGACATTTGAATTGTAGATGTTTATTTACCAATATAATGACTCCCTTGCTCTTACTCGGGCCAGCACTAAAGAAAACATGTCCACCCCATATCTTCCCAAATTTTTCAGCTTCCTGCGGGGAAAGATGCATTTCTTGAAGGAACACTATCATATTTCTTAAGTTTAAGAAAATAAATAACCTTCCTTCTTTTTATGGGGTGCCCATTCACATTCCATCTGGAGAGAGATAGCACACTCATATTAACATTTGACATTTTGATATAGTAGAAATATTTTTATTGTGTGCCAAAAACTAAATTATGAAGACCACGTTTCAACATTAATGCAACAATGAAACCCAGAACATCTCCCCAAACAAAACAAACAGAAAAAATAAAAATGTGTGAATTAACGAAAGTGCCAACCGGTGTCGATCCCTCTAAACTCAAAGAGTCCATGTATCCTACGAGAGCCCCTGCGATAGCTTTGCCATCGGATTGCGCAATTTTGTTTCCTCGGACAGACAAACGAATGTTCAGTTATGTTATGAGTGCAGTAGATGATGTAATCATTCCAATGTCCCACGAAAATACTACACAAATCATACTTCAGCCAACAGGAGGCAAAAGCACAAGGAACTAAAAGATTCATCCACATCTTTTCTGAAGCAGTTTTATTTAACAAAACAAGCTAGGCGGAACCAGCACAAAAGGAAACAAAACATGCATCCCGGTTCCTCGGATGTTCAAGAGTCAATTCACTCAGTGGGTGCATAAAAGTACACGACTTACAAAGTCCGGCAAATTTATAAAAGACAACTGTGTCCAATCAGCACTGTGGTTGAGATGACCAATGGAAACATTCCTGAGGGTTTCTTCATGACTGTGGGGCGTGGTTTGAGTTTAAGTGGTTTGGGGGGTTGGTGATCATGCCTTTAGAATTGCTCTGACATGCAAGTTTATCTTCAGTGGAAGACAAGCTCCACCTCTGCTTTATTTTATTATGACACTGCTTCTGTATTTACTTATATTGTATTTTTTTTTTTATAATTCCCTCATATTTTGCAATCTACATCAGCTAAAGCTGTTTGGAAAGTTTGTAATGTGTCCGGACTGTGCGCTGTTTTCTTTCTCTCCTCTATCATGTACTCGAGCTGAATTAGAGTTTCATATGATCTTGTGTTAAATGAAATAATATGACTATTCAACAATGACATTTTTTGAAGATAACGTTGACTAATCGCATCAGCCCTATGTCAGAATATCAGATCATGTGACTCTCAGATGATCTTCAGTTTACTGTGAGGATTCTCCAAACATGAGGGGGAGTAAATTACAGATTTTAAATTTTTTAGGGTAAAATTAGGACTCAATCTAATAAGTTAAAGCAACATTTTCTTCTGTTATCTGACAGAACTCTGTTTTCAATATGTTCTTTATTTCATTATTGTTAAATCATTATTATTTACCACAGAAGGAGAATGAAGGAGGGTTTGAGAGTTTTGTGAAATCTTACTTCAGTGTCTTCAGTTTACAGTGAGGATTCTTCAGTACATCAGAGAGCATCTTCACTCCTGAATCTCTTAGTTTATTCCCAGACAGATGCAGTTGTCTCAGGTGTGAGGGGTTTGATCTCAGAGCTGAAGTCAGAGCAGCACAACCTTCATCTGTGACACGACAATATCTCAAACTGCAGAGAACAATGACACACTCTTCACTCTCTCAGTTCACAACACACACACATCAGTTCAACAGGAGAATATTACCATTCCTGTGTCTGTTTAATATTCTTTCTAATGTATGTGTGTTTGTGTTTCAAATGTGTAAAGAAACTCAAATTCAAAATGATACAAAAATATATAAATATGAATGTAGCTAATACTTAATCAACCATTTTTACTGATGATGAAAAAGCTTTAATTCAATCAAAACATTAATTAACAAAGAATAATAAATCAGATATCTTTATAAATATCAAACACAAAATAATTTGTTTTATGTTTTTCCTTCAATTTCTTCATAATTCTTCATTTTAGCTCATGTGGTTTATTTTAAATACTGTCAATAAATCAACTGTGACTTTTCTGTCTGGTTTCTCTGTTCTCTGATTCTGGTTCTTGATTTAGATTTGTTTGTTTCTCTACTGAACTTCTGGACTTCTCTGATCTTATGATCGTTTATTGGATGATGTTTTTTGGATTTACATTTGGACGATCAGTTTCTATAGTATTTCTTAATAACATGTGACACATAGTTCACACATAACTCTATATTATTGGAAAAATTGTTGCAATTATGCACAATTTAAAAATATTTCTGTCAGAATATCAGATCATGTGACTCTCAGATGATCTTCAGTTTACTGTGAGGATTCTCCAAACATGAGGGGGAGTAAATGACAGACTTTTCATTTTTTAGGGTAAAATTAGGACTCAATCTGATAAGTTAAAGCAACATTATATGAGAAAACTCTGTTTTCAAATTTGTTTTTGTTTTAATTAAAGCAATTTCTGTTATTGTTAAATCATTATTATTTACTGCAGAAGGAGAATGAAGGAGGATTTGAGAGTTTTGTGAAGTCTTACTCCAGTTTCTCCAGTTTACAGTGAGGATTCTTCAGTACATCAGAGAGCAGCTTCACTCCTGAATCTCTTAGTTTATTCTCAGACAGATTCAGATTTCTCAGGTGTGAGGGGTTTGATCTCAGAGCTGAAGTCAGAGCAGCACAACCTTCATCTGTGACATCACAATCTCTCAACCTGCAGAGAACAATGACACACTCTTCACTCTCTCAGTTCACATCAGTTCAACAGGAGAATATTACCATTTCTGTGTCTGTTTAATATCTTTTCAAATGTATGTGTGTTTGTGTTTCAAATGTGTAAAGAAACACATCAATTCAATATAATACAAATAAAAATCTAAATATGAATCTAATAATCAACCATCTTTACTGACAATGAAAAAGCTTTAATTCAATCAAAACAAAGATTAATCAAATCAGATATCTTTTTAAAACCAGACACAAAATAATTTGTTTTATGTTTTTCCTTCAATTTCTTCATAATTTCTTCATTTTAGCTAATGTGGTTTATTTTAAATACTGTCAATAAATCAATTGTGACTTTTCTGTCTGGTTTCTCTGTTCTCTGATTCTGGTTCTTGATTTAGATTTGTTTGTTTCTCTACTGAACTTCTGGACTTCTCTGATCTTATGATCGTTTATTGGATTTACATTTGGACTAGATCTGTTTCTATAGTACTTCTTAATAACATGTGACAGAGTTCACACATAACTCTATATTATTGGAAAAATTGTTGCAATTATGCACAATTTAAAAATATTTCTGTCAGAATATCAGATCATGTGACTCTCAGATGATCTTCAGTTTACAGTGAGGATTCTCCAAACATGAGGGGGAGTAAATGACAGATTTTTCATTTTTTAGGGTAAAATTAGGACTCAATCTGATAAGTTAAAGCAACATTATATGAGAAACTCTGTTTTCAAATTTGATTTAATTTTAATTAAAACAATTTCTGTTATTGTTAAATCATTATTATTTACTGCAGAAGGAGAATGAAGGAGGATTTGAGAGTTTTGTGAAATCTTACTCCAGTATCTCCAGTTTACAGTGAGGATTCTTCAGTACATCAGAGAGCAGCTTCACTCCTGAATCTCTTAGTTTATTCCCAGACAGATACAGTTGTCTCAGGTGTGAGGGGTTTAATCTCAGAGCAGAAGTCAGAGCAGCACAACCTTCATCTGTGACATCACAATCTCTCAACCTGCAGAGAACAATGACACACTCTTCACTCTCTCAGTTCACAACACACACATCAGTTCAACAGGAGAATAGTACCATTTCTGTGTCTGTTTAATATCTTTTCAAATGTATGTGTGTTTGTGTTTCAAATGTGTAAAGAAACTCAAATTCAAAATGATACAAAAATATCTAAATATGAATGTAGCTAATACTTAATCAAACCAGCTTTACTGACAACGAAACAGCTTTAATTCAATCAAAACAAAGATTAATCAAATCAGATATATTTTTAAAAACCAGACACAAAATAATTTGTTTTATGTTTTTTCTTCTCTTTCTTCATGATTTAGTTTTCATCATAATTCTTCATTTTAGCTCATGTGGTTTATTTTAAATACTGTCAATAAATCAACTGTGACTTTTCTGTCTGGTTTCTCTGTTCTCTGATTCTGATTCTTGATTTAGATTTGTTTGTTTCTCTACTGAACTTCTGGACTTCTCTGATCTTATGATCGTTTATTGGATGATGTTTTTTGGATTTACATTTGGACTTGATCAGTTTCTATAGTATTTCTTAATAACATGTGACACATAGTTCACGCATAACTCTATATTATTGGAAGAATTGTTGCAATTATGCACAATTTACAAATATTTCTGTCAGAATATCAGATCATGTGACTCTCAGATGATCTTCAGTTTACTGTGAGGATTCTCCAAACATCAGGGGGAGTAAATGACAGATTTTTCATTTTTTAGGGTAAAATTAGGACTCAATCTGATAAATTAAAGCAACATTATATGAGAGAACTCTGTTTTCAAATTTGTTTTTGTTTTAATTAAAACAATTTCTGTTATTGTTAAATCATTATTATTTACTGCAGAAGGAGAATGAAGGAGGATTTGAGAGTTTTGTGAAGTCTTACTCCAGTTTCTCCAGTTTACAGTCAGGATTCTTCAGTACATCAGAGAGCAGCTTCACTCCTGAATCTCTCAGTTTATTATCAGACAGATACAGTTGTCTCAGGTGTGAGGGGTTTGATCCCAGAGCTGAAGTCAGAGCAGCACAACCTTCAACTGTGACATCACAATCTCTCAACCTGCAGTAAGATAAAAAATATGAGATATGAACTGACACCAGCTTCAATTTAAAATATAATCTTACAGACAATAAAAACCTACAAATAAACAAACTCAGTATATACAGTATATACATTTTCATATCATGACAATTGCTAAAGCATTTATAACTGTACATGTTCATATCACGTATTGAATTACAAAATGGGTTGAAAGTTAAATAAACTTTATTGTTGTTCTTAAATACAAGATTTAGTTACTTGTTTTTTAATTTTTTAATTAAATGGATCACAAAGACAATAACTTTGCAAAGATCAAACCACAAGTTTCAAAGAGACATGGCGGCTTTCAAAAGTCTGAGTCTGAATTTATGGTTTATGGTTTATTTTAAATCGCATATAATACAATAATGGTAATATTTTGATGGAAAAGTGGAATTGAAAAAGAAACAAGAATTTCAGAGTTTTCTAGTAATTTGGTATGTCTTTATAATTATTGTTTTAACATGTTCTGTCAACTATAAAACATCCGAAAAATAACTTGCACATGACCAGCTCTACATAGAGGATGTCGTTACAGAAGCCTGTTATGAAGTATTGTTGAAAGCAGTTTGCTGCAGTTTTTAAGGATTGTGTTCACTCATTAAAATAAATTGAGCAACTTTTTCTGAACAGCTATACTTCCCTCTCACTTCAGCTGTTGTCTGTCTGTCTGTCTGTCTGTCTGTCTGTCTGTCCATGAAAAAGTTTCTTCACCTGATAGTGACCAGGTGACACACACTTATAGGGAAAATACAGTCATTACAGAGGAGCAATGTTAAATACAATTCACTCAAGACATGCTGATTCTTGATTTCTTTTATCCCTTCAGTAATTCTCTCATGTTTCACCTCTGCTCATGTCTCTTCAGTGGCTTCTGGTTCCTGTTAGAATCTAATTGAAGACACTTTTCTGATCTGAAGACACTCTTGTCAGTCCTGTCCTCATTTAATTAAATTCCCCTCCAAGTCATTACACCATGACCAGATCTATATGATCTCAAATGAACCTCACAAAATCTCTTTGGTGTTAGTGTATCTTCTGCTATCTGTCCTGGTCAGTGACATTAGTGTGATTTCCTAAATGTGGTGATGTTTTAACATTGTTGTGATTATTGTGAGTGTTACTTACTGAACTGATTTGGATTCTTTAATCACAGGCAGCAGATACTGAAGAACTTCATCTGCTTTATTTTGTGCTCCAATAAACTGTTTCAGATCAAACACATCCATCTTCTGCTCTGAGGTCAACAACACAAACACTACAGCTGACCACTGTGAAGAAGAGAGTTTTGTTCCTTTTATTTCTCCAGATTTCAGATAATCTTGCATCTCCTTCACAAGTGAATCATCACCCAGTTCATTCAGACAGTGAAACAGATTGATGGATTTCTCTGGAGAGTGATTCTCGCTGATCTTCTGCTTGATGTATTTCACTGTTTCATCTTTGTTGTAGGAGCAGCTTCCTGTCTGTGTCGGTAGTTCTTGTAAGAGAGTGTGATTAGACTCCAATGAGAGACCCAGAAGAAAACGCAAGAAAAGGTCCAGATGTCCATTCTTACTCTTTAAAGTCTCATCCACAGCTCTCTGATGCAGGTGAAACATAGAAAAGTTTTGTTTAAAATGTTTAAAAAAGTAAAACAATGTTGAGAACAGACTTTGTTTGGTGATTTGTTCAAACACATTCATGTTGTTGTTTGTAAAGGAAAGGTGCGCATATAGAGCTGCTAGATGTTCCTGAATGCTCAGATGAACAAAGCAGAACACTTTCCCCTGATACAACCCAAACTCCTCTCTGAAGATCTGAGTGCACAATCCTGAGTACACTGATGCTTCTCTCACATCAATGTCACACTCTCTCAAGTCTTCCTCATAGAAGATCAGATTGCCTTTCACAAGCTGATTAAAAGCCAGTTTCCCCAGTTTGAGGATCATGACTATGTCTTTACTTTTCATCTCATAGTCCTTCTCATGTTTGATGTTTGTCTGAATGATCAGGAAGTGTGTGTACATTTGAGTGAGAGTCTTGGGGATCTCTCCTCTATCTGCTTCACTCAACAGTCTCTCTAGAACAGTGGCTGAAATCCAGCAGAACACTGGGATGTGACACATGATGAAGAGGCTCCTTGATGACTTCAGGTGTGTGATGATTCTGTTGGCCAGACTCTGATCTCTGATTCTCTTCGTGAAGTATTCCTCCTTCTGTGGGTCATTGAAGCCTCGTACCTCTGTCACTCGATCAACACACTCAGAGGGGATGAGATCAGCTGCTGCTGGTCTGGAGGTGATCCAGATGAGAGCAGAGGGAAGCAGATTCCCCTTGATGAGGTTTGTCAGCAGCACATCCAATGAGACTGATTCAGTGACATCACACAATCTCACATTGCTCTGAAAATCCAGAGACAGACGGCACTCATCCAAACCATCAAAGATGAAGGAAACTTTACATTCACCTCTGGATATTTCCAATTCTTCTGTTTCATTGAAGAAAAGCTGAATAAGATCTGAAAGACTGAGTTTTTTGTCCTTCAACAAATTGAGTTCTCTGAAAGGAAGTGGAAATATGAGGTGGACGTCCTGATTGGCTTTCCCTTCAGCCCAGTCCAGAATGAACTTCTGCACAGAGACTGTTTTTCCAATGCCAGCGACTCCCTTAGTCAGCACAGTTCTGATGGGCTTGTCTTGTCCAGGTAAAGGTTTGAAGATGTCATTGCATTTGATTGGTGTGTCCTCTGTTGTTGCTCTTCTGGACTGTGTCTCAATCTGTCTCACCTCATGTTCATTATTGATCTCTCCTCTTTCACTCTCTGTGATGTAGAGCTCTGTGTAGATCTCATTCAGGAGTGTTGGGTTTCCCTGCTTTGATGTTCCCTCACACAAACACTGAAACTTCTTCAGCAGATTGGATTTGAAAGTGCTTTGGACTTCATGTTGCGAGTGACTGTAAGATTGAAATCAGTGTTAATTTATATATTTTCTTTGTGTCATTTTAGTCTTTTGGCAAATATGTCCTTTAAAATAAATGTATATTTCATCATGTCATTTTCAGTGTTACTCAGATCTAAAATGGCAACAACAAAAACATTTGTTGACATTAATGTGCAAAATGAGAAAATGTGTGTCAAACTGTAACAAACCAAACTTTAAACAAATATTCATGAACATGTATCAGACATATAAAAGACAGACTACATACAAAATACTGAACAACTGTCCTTGTTGTAAAAACCTGAGCACCTGAAATAATATGGAGTGGTGGTGGCGTAGTGGGCTAAAGCACTAAACTGGTAAGCAGAAGGTTGCTGGTTCGATCCCAACAGCCACCACCATTGTGTCCTTGAGCAAGGCACTTAACTCCAGATTGTTCCGGGGGGATTGTCCCTATAATAAGGCCACTGTAAGTCGCTTTGGATAAAAAAATTTGCCAAATGCGTAAATGTAATATACTCAAGTATACGATACTCTTTAGAAGTTAGTCTGCTGTTTTATTAATTTTACAGACTTAAGAGACTGATATAACTTTTTAATATTTAACCAGTTTAGGATATTTTATTGAGTGTATAGTGTGTTTTTTTTATGGAAACAGCGCATTCACAACGCAAGTTACATGTATTGTGACCAGAAGCGTAACTTAGTTAAAGTTCACCTGTTCATTCGGTTTATTGTCTGTGCAGATGTAAGTAATAATATTACATCGATGTTGTGGATATAGTGATTAATTTAATGTATAAATTGGATGTGTTTTGAGTGAAGTAATTAACCTGTTTCCTGTACAGCTCAAGTGGGGAAATTCAGGGTATGAAATTAACTTATTTGCCCACCAGCTGCAGTGGATGGTGAATGTCTAATTTTACCAGCCACTTTGATTTTTCAAATATATATATATAGAATTTGAATACCATATTATTAGGGGTCAAGCCCTGAAGGGGCGAAAGAGCCCTATTGTTTCTGTTAGTTTTCTTCTTCTTCTTATTATTATTATTATTATTAGGGGTCAAGCCCTGAAGGGGCGAAAGAGCCCTATTGTTTATGTTAGTTTTCTTATTATTATTATTATTCTGCTTCTTCCGCTCGAGTCTATGGAAGCCCATAGAACCGCTTGCGGGAAAGTTATGAAATTCGGCACACAGATAGAGGACAGTCTAGGACAGTCTAACCCTCTAGCGCCACCAATTGCCCAAACTTACACTCACATTTATGTTAATAACTTTTGAACTGCGAGTCCTAGAAATGAAATATTTTTTCCTCTGATTCCATGGCTCAAGACGATTCGAATGCATCATTCCGTCATGACATTTTTTTCGCCATTTAGAATTTTCTGAAAAACATACTTTTTCAAACTCATCCTAGGCCTAGGTTTGTCCGATTTGCACAAAAATTTGCCTGAATCATCTAGTGGCATGCTTGACACAAATGTATTCACAGGATTTTGATATACCATACCATTTTTTAATGGTTGCTTCAACGATTTTGACAAAGAACATGAAAGATGTAACTTGAGGCTCTATCTCTGCAACCCTTTGAGGGATTGGGACAAATCTTGGTACTTGTCATTATTATTAGGCCCTGAGGTTACCTGCAGCATTTTGACACACTGCCCCCTACTGGTCAGGAGATAGGAAAAAATTCTGCAAGATAACCATCATGCCCATATACTACCTGAGTAGTTTCAGAACAACGCCAAATACTGGACACATTTTTTTTGGTTTTTTAAATAAATGTGTCTTTATGATTCAAAGTTTACATTTTCTAACTCCTCATACACTGTTGATCAGACTCTATCCAAAAACATGTCACAAAGCTTCTTTTGTTGCTCATGGTGCCGATAATTGGCTTGACCCCAGAATTGCTGCTTGCAGCTATATTTATTATTATTATTATCATAATGCTAATTTGCAACATACAAACAGAGGCTAAAGTGTAGTCAAGCACAGAAGATAAACTTCTTGTTCACGCACTATTTCTGGCTGTACTGAATTATGAAGACACACATGACAATTCACCTAATTTTGTTGCATGTCATTTACTATGTACTGTATGGTAACATATAATGACACGAATATTTGTAATTAAGCAATGTCAAAATAAAGTGAACCTGCAGGACTTCATTCACAATGCATGTAAAACGTGAACTGTTCAGTGTAAATAAAAGTGAATTAAACTCAGAGCACCTCCTGAGATGGACTGAGGTCATTCGCAGCATTCTCATAGATGACACTATGCAGGTTGTCCCTGGTCTCCCCAGCCACAGTAGTGAGCAAAAGCACCCACCACTGTGCATGAAAAACCCACAAATTCTGATTGGATTAAAATTAATATATATCTAAAACATCTGTTTATTGAAGATGATTTATCTAGATGTTTCTGCTGTTTTTCTTGTACTGTTAATATCTTGCAGTATGTTTTTGTAGTGGACAGTATGCTTTAAAAATATTTTATTTATCGTCATGACAAGTCTTTAGCAGTTCATATTCATTATCATTGACAAAATCAAAGAACTCTTCGTCAACAGACATTTTCGTCTGATTGAAATAATGAAAAAAAATTTAATCAAGTTGATAAGAATCAGTGATCACAAAAATCACAGTCTCCCTCAAAGTATACGTCATCAAGCTAAATTATTATTGTCCAAGGTCGACTAACATGACTTTTACACTCCCATAATCTGCAGGTTGAGACTTTGTACAATCATTTCAGTTGGCTGTGTGATCAGACCACACATCAATATTTTAACACTACAAAGAAAGTGCAAAAATATTTTAAATGTAACCATTGCAGCTTTCAGTATTAAGGAAATAACAGTGCACTCCAATTTAAATTATTTTTATTCTTGCAATGAAAATGGTTAAATCCATATCTTCAGGAGCAATAAAATATGTGTGGGTGAGAAAAATATAAAAATGTAAGTCCTTTTTACTTTAAATCACCACTTTTATTTTCAGATGTAAAAGTAAAAGTGGAGATTTCGAGTAAAAAGGACTTAGTATCGAGTAAATGAGAGAATTTAATTATCCCTTTAAGTCATTGTGATAATACTTGTCTTTCACTGTTTGTCAATCTACAGTATGTGACTCCAGTAGTCATCAATACACATTCCCCTTAAACTAATTATACAAGGAGATAATGAACAATCTCAGAAATGAATCAAACAAACATGTAAAACACAGAGTGAAAAGTATCAACTACACTTAAAAAATTTACTTTCACTATCATCAGGTTTTCTGAATATTCCCTTGTTAATATTACCAGAGACTATTTAGCAGAGACGGGTCGTTTCTATTCAAATGAATGGTGGTGATGTTTCATTTGTAAATGAATCGGTCTTGTTGAATGTATCTTTTAAGTGAATGAATTGTTCTCGTTCACCTCCATACACTGACTCATATTTTTCATTCACTGATGTCTCTCCCGTTCGAAGCCAATGAGCTC